>NC_133332.1:99386447-99688447 GCF_042186555.1 Aquarana catesbeiana
TTAGGTGTTATCGCTCTCGCACTCTCATACTGGTCACTGGAAGTTCAACATGGCACCTCATGGCAAAGAACTCTCTGAGGATCTGAAAAAAAGAATTTTTGCTCTACATAAAGATGGCCTAGGCTATAAGAAGATTGCCAAGACCCTGAAACTGAGCTGCAGCACAGTGGCCAAGACCATACAGCAGTTTAACAGGACAGGTTCCACTCAGAACAGGTCTCGCCATGGTCGACCAAAGAAGTTGAGTGCACGTGCTCAGCGTCATATCCAGAGGTTGTCTTTGGGAAATAGACGTATGAGTGCTGCCAGCATTGCTGCAGAGGTTGAAGGGGTGGGGGGTCAGCCTGTCAGTGCTCAGACCATACGCCGCACACTGCATCAAATTGGTCTGTATGGCTGTCGTCCCAGAAGGAAATCTCTTCTAAAGATGATGCACATGAAAGCCTGCAAACAGTTTGCTGAAGACAAGCAAACTAAGGACATGGATTATTGGAACCATGTCCTGTGGTCTGATGAGACCAAGATAAACTTATTTGGTTTAGATGGTGTCAAGCGTGTGTGGCGGCAACCAGGTGAGGAGTACAAAGACAAGTGTGTCTTGCCTACAGTAAAGCATGGTGGTAGGAGAGTCATGGTCTGGGGCTGCATGAGTGCTGCCGACACTGGGGAGCTACAGTTCATTGAGGGAACCATGAATGCCAACATGTACTGTGACATGCTGAAGCAGAGCATGATCCCTTCCCTTCAGAGACTGAGCCGCAGGGCAGTATTCCAACATGATAACGACCCCAAACACACCTCCAAGACCACCACTGCCTTGCTAAAGAAGCTGAGGGTAAAGGTGATGGACTGGCCAAGCATGTCTTGAGACCTAAACCCCATTGAGCATCTGTGGGGCATCCTCAAACGGAAGGTGGAGGAGCGCAAAGTCTCTAACATCCACCAGCTCTGTGATGTCATCATGGAGGAGTGGAAGAGGACTCCAGTGGCAACCTGTGAAGCTCTGGTGAACTCCATGCCCAAGAGGGTTAAGGCAGTGCTGGAAAATAAATGGTGGCCAAACAAAATATTGACACTTTTGGCCCAATTTGGACATTTTCACTTAGGGGTGTACTCACTTTTGTTGTCAGCGGTTTAGACATTAATGGCTGTGTGTTCAGTTATTTTGAGGGGACAGCAAATGTACACTGTTATACAAGCTGTACACTCACTACTTTACATTGTAGCAAAGTGTCATTTCTTCAGTGTTGTCACATGAAAAGATATAATAAAATATTTACAAAAATGTGAGGGGTGTACTGACTTTTATGAGATACTGTATATGTGTGTAAATTAATATTTAAATACAGCACCATCAAAGCATTGCTTAGAATATTGAGACAATCAACAGAAAGGAAACTTAAACTAAACCAGCTTGGGACAAAAAAAAAAGGTGAAATAAAAAACAAAACAAAAAAAGGAAGACTCCATGGACCATTAGATCTTTTTCTGCAGTCACACTTCTATGTTTCTATGTTAGAGCTCCCTCTAGTGGTAATCTTAATTTCCCTATTTTTATAGGGAAGATATTTAATATTTTATTCAATGAAAAACATATACAAACAAATTCACACTGACTGACAGCCTTGTTTTTCCCCCAAACGAAAAAAACGGTATATTTGACTTTGTTACCTTAGGTAATGACCATATTATCACCCATGCAGCACTAGGGTCGTTGGTTCAAAGCCCTGAACACATTATTGTTCAATTTATTGTCACCCAAGGCAAAACCTTTATATATATATATATATATATATATATATATATATATATATATATATATATATATATATATATATATATATATATATATATATATATATATACTGTATATGTGTGCCACCCATTGCTGTGTTCTCCTGTTTGTACAAACTTTGATCTGCAAGCTTCATAGTGCAGGGAGCATGTTGGAAAATCTGTCAAATGAATTATGAAGCTTTCTTCATTTTATAATGTGCAACTAAGTAAAATGATTGGTAACATCTGGCAAAATATTGTTTGCTGTTCTTTAGGAATATGTCATAGTGAAGAAGAATTCTCCTCATAGTGCCACCCACCTGTTGTCTGGAGAGGTGAGTACTGCCAGAATATAAGATTTTATATGGTGCAGACATCACTTTGTCACTGTTCACTATAGGACAAGAGTAATGGCTTTGTCAATGGTAATGATTGTGAAGGTGTGTAATGCCACGTACACGCGATCGGAAATGCGGCCAGCAAAACTCCGATGAGAGCTTTTTGTTGGAAAATGCGACCGTGTGTATGCTCCATCGGTCTTTTGCTGGCGGAATTCCAGCCAGCAAAAGATTGTGAGCATGTTCTATTTTTCAGTGGGGAAAAGTTCCTATCCGAAAATGCGTTCGCCTGTATGCAATTTGGACACGCAAAAAATCACGCATGCTCGGAAACAATTTGACGCATGCTCGGAAGCATTGAACTTCATTCGCTCATTGTAGTGTTGTACGTCTCTGCGTTCTTGATGGTCGAAAGTTTCAGAGAACTTTTGTGTGACCGTGTGTATGCAAGGAAAGCTTGAGCGGAAATTCCATGGGAAAAAACATCCAAGTTTTCTCTGACGGAATTTCTGATCATGTGTATGGGGCATTAGACTCCTTACCACAACTCTTTAGGGTTGAAGCATTTTATATAGTTGAAGTTAGAAAGGGGTCCTTTATTTCTACAATTTGAGAGTTCCTTATCTTTTCTCTTTAAGACCAGTAGAGGATAGGGTATTGGGGATTCTTAATCTAGATCTCTGCTGTGAACATGTGGCAGTCACTACCAACTTTGGTTTGATACCCATAACTTTGTTGATTTGCTTTTGGGGGAAAAATAGGTCCACCAACTGTCAATTTAGTGTTGGTGTCAGTTTGTATCTATGACATTACATTTTTCCATTTTGAAATGGCCCATCACTTTTTGTACCAGTGACAGTGGTCCCCAGGACAAATAGGGAGGATAAATCTTCCCATCAGGGAGACATTACCATAAACTTCTGACAAATGCTCTAATCCTCCCCTGCTTAGAGAAAAAGTTTTGGGTAGAGATGCAATGGTCAAGGATCCTTTTTAAGAGACTTTCATTTTTTGTATTTCAGGTGCCTATAAAATGTGGGGATGTCTCAATCTATTTTTCCATGGATGAGTGGGACTTTATAGAGGAACATAAACAACTTTACCATGAGGTTACACTGCAGAACCCAAAGACAGTTCATCCTTCTGAAATCCTAGCAACTATCAGCCAAGGTGGGTTAGGCCCCTTTCACACATGCGAACCGTTCGTTTTGTCAGTTCAAAGAAAAAACGGATGAAGTTTACATCCATTTTTCATTCGTTTTTTAAGATTTTTTTACAAATTTGTCTGTTTACATCCGGTTTTTATCTGATCTGTTTTTTCTTAAAATGAGAAGAAAAATAGGACTTTGATCTGTTTCAAAAACTGGATGTCGATGGAAGCGGATGTAAACAGATGTAAATGAATGATCATCCGTTTACATCAGTTTTTTCTATAGAGATGCATTGATGTCCGTTTTTATCCATCATTGGATGGATGAAAAACAGACAAACGGTCCGCATGTCTGAAAGGGGCCCTGAAGTCAAAGAAGGTTTAAGCCTCTTGCACACAGGTGTGGAATTTTACATAGGATCTTGCTGGCAGAAAACTGGCTGCAGAACCCTGTGTAAAAAGCGGTCCATAGTGCATCTCAGCTCATTCTGACATACAAGTGTATATGTCCATTTGAGTTAAGGTGCAAAATATTTGCAAAGTCATTCATACTGAATGGTGAGGTCATTCTGTGCCTGCTCCACCGCAGCTCCCCGCTTATTGTTTATGCTTCTATCTCTTCCCTGGTCCTGAATATTTAGAGGTGGCACCACACATGCCCGTGCCCATTTACTTAAAGTGTTTCTAAACCCACAACAGTCTGTATATGCAGTAAATCATGCTTGTTATACTCGCTGTTGAACCTAAGAGGTTAATCCTCTGCATTGTGTAAAAAGGCTGTTTGATCCTGTCTCCTCTGATCCTCCCCTTCTTCCACTGTCCCCAAACCATCTCCTGATAGAATAGAGCCTTGGGTGCACTCTGCACATGCTCAGTATTGCTAGAACTTTTTTTTTCCCTTGGGAGAGTGCATGTGATCAGCATAGGGCCAATCAGCATTGTCCAGAGGGTCAGGGGTCCTGCAGCCTCAAAGGACAATCAGGGGAGAATGACAACTCATTCAAGCTTTAACCAGACACTGACAGAAGTCACAAAACTGCTATATACTTCTGATGAGAAAAGGTATTTAGCAGTATTTAGCTGTGTACTGCGGGAGACCAGATATAGTGAATGCAGGGTCCTGGGTTTAGTAACACTTTAATGAGCATGTAATGGTATTTTATATGGGGACACTTGTAAATGTTTGTGCATGCGTATCACATGAAATACAGTCAAAATCAAACCATGAACGCCGATTGTTCTTGTTTGATTCACACAGACATAATGTGACTGTGTTCAGATCCATATAATACTGTAAAGATCTCAATGCAGTATGGATCTAAATGTAGCATATTATAAGCCCTAAATCAATTCACCAGTAGATTGATTTTTTCCTATTATGCTGCTCTGGGATGGGCATAGCTGAGGCAATGCAGGAAAAAGGCCCTTCTTTAGTTAAAAAAAGTGATCTTGAGTTTGTTTAAAGGGCCTCTTCATGCAGCGACCTGTGTTTTTTCTGCAGAAGAACAACGCAAACTACTGCTAAGGAATATAGTACACAGTTGTTTTCTATGTGCTCTGGTCCCACTAAAACTAAGCAGAAAGGTGTGGAGTGGTGAGGTGTGCAAAAATGCAGCATGTTTGCATTTTCTGCATCTCATCAGAGCTAACCTAAAGTCTCCACCTGTCCATCCATTTCTATGCACCATGTCTTAAAGTAGAACTACACTGAATCTGAGCACCACAAACCAAAAACACTTTTTCATTATTTTTTAATACTCACCCATCCATCTGCGTCTCTATGCTTTATTTTGTTGAGAAATCACTTTGATGTTTCATATAGCATTTATTTCCTGGAATCCATCTGCCCTTAGCTCAGGCTTGCAGACAGGAGGGTGTGCTTAGCTGAGAAAACCTCTCCTTCCCTTTCTGAAGACTCCTGAGATGTATGACATTATTTGCCTAGGCCTGGAAACCAGAAAGTAATTGAAGAAATTAAAAAAAAAAGAAAAAAAAGTGTAAAACAAGTAAATATAATGTACTTTCCTATCTGTTTACTAATGCTAGCATCATAAATATTAAAAACAGTCAATGTTGATTGTGAGAGTGAAGTTCTGCTTTAACCACTTGCCGACCACCTCACCTACATGTACGGCGGCAGCCTGACCTCTCTGCACTGGAACACGTATCTGATACGTGATTTGGTACTTCCGGGTAGCCCAAGCTGACCACAACACAAGCTGATCAACAGGTGCCGGTCAATGATTGACTGCAAGCACCTGCTGATCGGCTCCATCATTCAGGGAAAGAGAGCTCTGTGTAGTAAACAACACAGAGCTCCAAATAGTGACAGTAGATCTTGCTGTTTTTTTAATTCCCTGCAAAGTATGGGGAAAAAAAAGCAGCAAAATCGCTTAGTAAAAGCACCACATAACACACACTTTACACATAGTTAGGCACATATTTAACCCCTTGATCGCCTCAAGATGTTAACCCAGGGGTCTTCAAACTACGGCCCAGTTGTTCAAGAACTACAATTCCCATCATGCCTAGCCATGTCTGTGAATGTTAGAGTTTTACAATGCCTCATGGGATGTGTAGTTCCGCAACAGCTGGAGGGCCGTAGTTTGAGGATCCCTGTGTTAACCCCTTCCCAGCCATTGTCATTAGTACTGTCATTGTTTAGTATTAGCACGGATCACTGTATTAGTGCCACTATTGATGTCAGTGTCAGTTAGTGTACCCACCAGCCAGCGATAGCTATTGTCAGATTGCCCACTATACTATCACAGCCCCACTATAAGTTGCTGATTACCGCCATTACTAGTATAAAAAAAAAAATCCAAATTCCAGTATCTATACCAGTCGCTATAACTTTCACGCAAACCAATAATATACGTTTATTGGGATTTTTTTTTACCAAAGACATAAAGCAGAATACATTTTGGCCTAAATTCATGAAGAAATTAGATTTTTTACATTTTTAGTGGAAATTTTAAAAAAGTAAAAAAAAAAAATTGTCTTTTTTAAATTTATATAGCAAAAATTAAAAAAAAAACAGTGGTGATCAAATACCACCAAAAGAAAGCTCTATTTGTGTTAAAAAAAAATGACAAAAATGTCATTTGTGTATAGTGCTGCATGACCGCACAATTTTTAGCTAAAGTAGCAAAAAATGCTCTGGTCATGAAGGAGGTAAAATCTCCCAGAGGTCAAGTGGTTAAACATCCCTGCAGACCCAGATTCTCACTGCGGACCCTCAAACATCTGGTCTTGTAAAGAGTAAACTTTTGTTTTTTCCCTCAGTGACTGGATATGTCATGTGTACACAGGATGACATCATTTACATTTTAGTAAATACTGTAAGGCTCAGGTTCACCTAACTTCAATGGTTCGGGTACTTTGAAGTATATTTGAATGACAGCGGCAGGGCACAGGATCATGGAAACTCAGTCAGGTTTACTCTAATGTCTGAAATAATTAGAGAACTTATTTTAGAGATATTATTTTTTTATCATGGATGTACATTTGTGAATAAGTATTTTGTTAATATTACCAGAATGTCATGAGAATGATGACCCTCTATGTATGAAGGACATAATGGGTGGAGGATTAAGGAATGTTCAACAAGTAGAAATTCTTTCGGGCAACTGTGCAGGTCAGTAATGTTCATTTGATTTGTAAATTAGATACAGTATCTCACAAAAGTGAGTACACCCCTCTTATTTTTGTAAATATTTTATTATATCTTTTCATGTGACAACACTGAAAAAATTACACTTTGCTACAATGTAAAGTAGTGAGTGTACAGCTTGTATAACAGTGTGACTTTGCTGTCCCCTCCAAATAACTCAACACACAGCCATTAATGTCTAAACCGCTGGCAACAAAAGTGAGTACACCCCTAAGTGAAAATGTCCAGATTGGGCCCAAGGTGTCAATATTTTGTGTGGCCACCATTATTTTCCAGCACTACCTTAACCCTCTTGGGCATGGAGTCACCAAAGCTTCACAGGTTGCCACTGGAGTCCTCTTCCACTCCTTCATGACAACATCACGGAGCTGGTGGATGTTAGAGACCTTGCGCTCCTCCACCTTCCGTTTGAGGATGCCCCACAGATGCTCAATAGATTTTAGGTCTTGGGACATGCTTGGCCAGTCCATCACCTTTACCCTCAGCTTCTTTAGCAAGGCAGTGGTCATCTTGGAGGTGTGTTTGGGGCCGTTATGTTGGAATACTGCCCTGCGGCCCAGTCTGAGAAGGGAGGGGATCATGCTCTGCTTCAGTATGTCACAGTACATGTTGGCATTCATGGTTCCCTCAATGAACTGTAGCTTCCAAGTGCCGGCAGCACTCATGCAGCCCCAGACCATGACAATCCCACCACCATGCTTGACTGTAGGCAAGACACACTTGTGTTTGTACTCCTCACCTGGTTGTTGACCACACATGCTTGACACCATCTGAACCAAATAAGTTTATCTTCTCATCAGACCACAGGACATGGTTCCAATAATCCATGTCCTTAGTCTGCTTGTCTTCAGCAAACTGTTTGCGGGCTTTCTTGTGCATCATCTTTAGAAGAGGCTTCCTTCTGGGACGACAGCCATGCTGACCAATTTGATGCAGTGTGCGGCGTATGGTCTGAACCCTGACAGGCTGACCCCCCACCCCATCAACCTCTGCAGCAATGCTGGCATCACTCTTAAGTCTATTTCCCAAAGACAACGTCTGGATATGACCCTGGGCACGTGCGCTCAACTTCTTTGGTCAACATGTCCTTAGTCTGCTTGTCTTCAGCAAACTGTTTGCGTGCTTTCATGTGCATCATCTTTATAAGAGGCTTCCTTCTGGGATGACAGCCATGCTGATCAATTTGATGCAGTGTGAGGCATATGGTCTGAGCACTGACAGGCTGACCCCCCACCCCTTCAACCTCTGTAGCAATGCTGGCAGCACTCATACGTCTATTTCCCAAAGACAACCTCTGGATATGACGCTGAGAACGTGCACTCAACTTCTTTGGTTGACCATGGTGAGGCCTGTTCTGAGTGGAACCTGTCCTGATAAACCACTGTATGGTCTAGACCACTGTACTGCAGCTCAGTTTCAGAATCTTGGCAATCTTCTTATAGCCTAGGCCATCTTTATGTAGAGCAACAATTCTTTTTTTCAGATCCTCAGAGAGTTCTTTGCCATGAGGTGCCATGTTGAACTTCCAGTGACCAGTATGAGAGAATGAGAGCGATAACACCAAATTTAACACACCTGCTCCCAATTCACACCTGAGACCTTGTAACACTAATAAGTCACATGACACTGGGGAGGGAAAATGGCTAATTGGGCCCAATTTTGACATTTTCACTTAGGGGTGAACTCACTTTTGTTGCCAGCAGTTTAGACATCAATGGTTGTGTGTTGAGTTGTTGAGTTATTTTGAGGGGGCAGCAAATTGACCCTGTTATACAAGCTGTACACTGACTACATTACATTGTAGCAAAGTGTAATTTCTTCAGTGTTGTCACATTAAAAAGATATAATAAAATATTTACAAAAATGTGAGGGGTGTACTCACTTTTGTGAGATACTGTACATACCACACAACTAGTATTAAAGCCAAAGTCCACGTTTCCTTTCACTTTAAAGAGGTGTTCCGCCCCCTCACGAACAAAATTTAAAGTCAGCAGCTACAAAGTCAGATGCTAACTTTTATTATTAGGACACTTACCTGTCCAGGGTTCCCGCAATGTCGGCACCCCAGCTGATTTTTGGATCGGTTCTCAGGTGCTGCCGCTGCCATTCATGTTAGGGGAGACCGGCAGTGAAGCCTGTCGCCCGGAAGTGAGGAAGGGGGACCTGTCAAACCGGTACCCGTTTCCCTGTCCCCCTGAAAGGTGCAAAACGTGGCACTGGGTGGGGGCGGGGAAGCATATAAGCAGGGGTTCCACTTCTGGGCGGAACTCCGCTTTAAGGCCTTGTTCACACATGTGCGAATTGGATGTGGTTCTTCACATCCAATTCATATAACATGCGAGTGTGACAGGCTCTGAATGGAGCCAGTTCACACAGGTCCGGGACGGTCGTGGTCCGCATTCCAAAAGGGTCCTATGTGTGTTTGGGTCTGGTTCAGGTGCAAATTCAGGCAAAAATTCAGTCCTGATTCGCACCTGAACCGGTGAACAGGACTGCGCCGGACCCCATGCTAGGAACCGCGGCCACACATATGTGAACATGGCCTAAATCATTTGTTTGGTCCAAGCTGACCCAAAGTTATTATGCTGCTGTCAGCACTGTATTATACGGAATAAGCATTAGCTACATACAGTATGCATCGTTTTGTTTTGGCAGCATCATGAGTGACTTCACATCTGCTGCCAGAAAAGTCGATGAGAAGAAGCCTTGTATTTTTATCCATCCACGTCTCCACCTCAGCCAATCAGAGGAAGCTTTCTGCCACTGCACACCAATGGGGATGAGAGTATTTATTCCTGCCATGGCATGAAAATAGGGAGATGATATTTTTTGCTGGCCCTGCACACAAATAGTGAGGACATATTTATTGCTGCCACGGCACATCATTGGGAAGTGGAATGATATTTATTGTAGCCCTTGCACACCAGTCGGAGGGAGTATTTACTTCTGCCACTGACTCCAGTGAAGGGGGGTATTTATAGCTGCCACTGACCACCAATGAAGGGGATATTAATAGCTGTCACTGCACACCAATGGGGAGGGGAATATTTAAAGCAGAACTAAACCCATCAATGTAACAGTTTAAAAAAACAGTTACATTCTCAGTCCATGTCATGAATGTAACTGTCACATTGGTTGTGCTCTCAGCCAAACTGTCAAACCAACAAATAGCTGCTGTCATAACTGATCACATGTGCAGCATCGTGGCAGTTGAAGATCAAACAGGGATCAAGATGGCAGATTCTTTGAGTGAAATGGATAGGAGGGTCAACTTCCGCTTTAATGCTGCCACTAACTCCAGTGAAGAGGGGTGGGTTAATTATTGTTGTCACTGGATACCAATAAATGGGAGATATTGATTGCGGACACTGACACTGAACACCAATAAGGGTGGAATATTTATTGCTGGCAGTGCCACTGACACCAATAAAGGGGGTTTACTATTGCTTTTACTGCCACTGACACCATTGAAAGGGGATGTTAATATTGCTGCCACTTTTAGCAATAAAGGAAGAGGGTTTAAAGAGGAGCTCCAGGCTCCTGCAGAAAAAAAATGAAAAGTCTGCAGCTACAAATACTGTAGCTGCTGACCTTTTAATATTAGGACACTTACCTGTCCAGGAATCCAGCGATGTCTTCACCCCAGCCCATTTTTCAATCAGCTGTCAGGTGCTGCCACCGCCATCTTCACTAAGGGAAACTGTCAGTGGAGCTGTGCAGCTTCATAGCCGGTTCCCTACTGTGTATGCGTGAAGCGCGCTCTAATTGGGCTGGCTGCAGGGGAAGGAGGAGGGGGGGGCCAAACTTCCAGCTGAGTTTGCCGTGCCAAACTCAAGCAGAAGTGGGAGCGGGCACCTGTCAAAACCAAGTACCCACTCCCCCCTCCCCTCCACAAGGTGTTAAATGTGGCAGCGGAGAGGGGGTGGGAGGCAGATAAGTGGAGCTTCCCCTTTTGGGTGGAACTCCGCTTTAATATTGCTGATGCTATTGAAGAGGGCGTACTATTGCTGTCTTTGCTCTGAGCTGAACCCCACTACCCAGAAACCCTTGCATGGTCATGTCTGTGGCAGTCTGTAGATTCTATACAGGCTGGTGTGAGAGAGGGGTGCAGTGGCAGTATGAAGGTGAGCAGCAGGGCCCCTGAGAATGAAGCTTCCTAGAAGGGGGATATAACTGTCTTTTCTTGGTTTTAAGATATGTTTGGCCTTTGATTGATATTTGTGAATTAGAAATTGTACATGTCTGCAGTATTAGCACTGGACTCTTCTGTTACTGAATAGTTGTGTGGTTATTAAACACTGCACAGTAAATTGTGGGTCTGGGGACATTTATACAATGTGTTGTATGAAAACATTTTGTATTAGGATTTGTATGACAGATAAAGTTGAATTTATTTACTTTACCAGACAATTTTATGGACGAGCAGGAGAGTGCCTTAAACAATGAAAAAGACGACTGCGAAACAAATGAAAACGACATTCTTCAGGTGGAAATTGACTCACAAACATATTCTGGTAAGACCTGAACTGACCAATCACAGCAATGTGTTCTAAGATTAAAACCTAATTTACCTAAAGTTTAACTTCAGTCAAAATGTTTTTTTTTAAATTTGGATAGAGTGATGAATAGATTTTTTTTTAGTGCTGTCCGATGCCTCATTTCCCCCCCACTTCTTCTCCGATGATAACACTGTCACCTGAAGAGGAAGTGAGGATAAAATCCCAACAGCAACAACATATTTTTGGATTCAGAATCTTGCCTTATTCTAAAGTAGAGCAGTAAAACTGCACAGGGGTTCAAATTCTTCCCCACTCTTTCCAAAACAAATCTAAAACATTTTGGCTGGTGGTACACTGAATTAATTAAAAAAAAAAAAAAATTACTTTAAAAAGTAAAAAGTACACAGGCGGCAGTAAAAACAGGCAGTTGATCCACGTTTTTACTGCAGCTCAAATGCCCACCTACAAGTGGACGTGGTACCGCTCTGGTGCTTTGCAGCAACTTTAACACTACATTTAGCATTTGACAGGTGGCAATGCCTGTCAAACTCTCCGATGTAAGTGAATGGGGCCATGCCGCAACTGCAAGCATGCAAACTCTTGGCTCACAGTTGCCTGCACATTCCCACAATGCAAAATTTCTGTTCAGCAATTAAATAATAATAATAAAAAAGGCATTAAAAAAAAAACAGTTATTAAGAGATGTCAGAATCACCTCCCGAATGCCTGCAAACCTCCTTTCATCACCCTCTGAGAAGCAATCCACTGTGAAATGCTTTTCAGGAGTGAAAACACTAATGCTAGTTTGAAAGGAACCTCAAGTAAAACAAAACAAATAACCAGTTTTAATTAAATGCTAAAATGTATCTATAGCCAATTGGATTGAATGGGGAAAGGTTAGAACTTCTGTCAGGTTTTACATATGTCAGAGGCTAAGTTGGAGAGATTCCTTCACTTCCTGTCTGTTAAAAATGCTGTTTCTCGGACAGGAAGTGAAGGGAACTTTCTGTAACAGAGACAGAAGTAAACATGCTTTAAGTTAAAGCAGAGGTCTGCCCATCTCTACAAAAATTAAAAGCCAGCATCTACACATACTGCAGCTGCTGACTTTTAGGCCACTTACCTGTCCTAGAGTCCAGCGATGTCGGCACCACAGCTGATGTTTCCATCAGCTGTCGGGTGCTGCCACCGCCACTGCGGGTAAGGGAACCCGGCAGTGTAGCATTACGGCTTCACGCTGGGTCGCTACTGCGCATTCGTGAGGCACCGCTGCGCTCTCCTAGTAGCCCGGGGCGGGGGAGGAGCAGGAGGGAGCCGAGCTGTGACGTAATTCGCCGCGGCCCGGACTCCCGGAAGTAGGGACAGGATGCTTGTCAAAGACAGGTATGCGATCCCCCCCCCCCGAAAGGTGTCAAATGTGGCACCGGGGGGGAGACAAATGAGTGTAAGTTCCACTTTTGGGTGGAACTCCGCTTTAAGTAGGGGTATGCTAGAACCCCTGTCAGTTTTTAAACAAGCTAGACTGTTACAGAAAGGAAAAAAGCATGTGTACAAGAAGGCGCCTTTTCCTATTTTAACAAAAAACTTAAATAAAAGTTGCGGGTATCTATTAATTACAATGTAGTCTAGGTATGTTCATTGTTACTTTGTAGTTCATCTTCATTAAACTTTATACCTGTTGATGTACTGTATGCCCCATGCGCAGGAGAACATGTTAGGCTGGTGAGCATGTGTCAAATAATTTAACCATAACTCTATGACTAATTTGCATAAATAAAAAATGTTTCTATTTTTACTGAAATACTGTGTGAGGCTTTTATATTGGCATACTGTTTAATAAAAACCCAATCAGGGATTGTACACTGCTCAAAAAAATTAAAGGAACACTTTGTAAACACAGTAGATCTTAATGGGGAAAAATATCATGCTGGATATCTATACTGATACGGACTGGGTAATGTGTTAGAAACAAAAGGATGCCACATTGTTTGATGTATCGTATATACTCGAGTATAAGCCGACCCGAATATAAGCCTAATTTTACCACAAAATACTGGCAAAACTTATTGACTCGAGTATAAGCCTAGGGTGGGAAATGCAGCAGAGGGGGCAGCAAAGAGCCCGATGTCAGCTCAATAAAAACTCACACACATTCCAAAAGCCAGCGCAGTCACGGAGCTCTCCTGCACCCGCCCCTGCCTTCTCCCACCCCCCCTGACAGCCGGGCCCTTCTGCCTCACTCAAGCATAAGCCGAGGGGGGCTATTTCAGCATAAAAAATGTGCTGAAAAACTCGGCTTATACACGGTAAATGAAAATTATCAACCTACCGAGGGCTGGCTTCAAATACACCCGAAAATCAAAGCGAAAAAATTATGTAGCAGGTTAGTCCATTTTGCTAAAATTTAATTGCAGCAACGGGTGCATGCTTGACAACATTGGGGCATGCTCCTAATGAGGCTATGGATGGTATCCTGGGGTAGATCTGGACCAGCGCATCACTGAGCTCCTGAACAGACTGAGGTGCAACCTGGCGGCATTGGATGGACCAACACATAATGTCCCAGAGGTGCTCTATTGGATTTAGGTCAGGCGAGCGTGGGGGGGGGTCATTCAATGGTATCAAGTCCTTTATCCTCCAGGAACTGGCTGCATACTCTCACCACATGAGGCCGGGCATTGTCGTGCACCAGGAGGTACCCAGGACCCACTGCAACAGGGTAGGGTCTGACAATGGGTCCAAGCAGGGCCAGATTAAGAGCATCATGGAGCATCATACCATTGAATGTAAATTTCAATCTGGTAGGTTGGCAACACTTACTATATTAGCAAGCTTTGTACATTTTTTTTTTTTTTTTTACCTTTAGGAAGGATGCAGACTCACCATAAGTACAGATAGATTTGTTCTTAAAAAAGGTAAATTTCCTACCAGGTTGAAATTTACTGACACAACACTCACAATTTACTGGCACAGCCAACTTTTTACTGGCATTTCCAAAAGTATCAAAATTACAGTTTTAAGTGCAAATTTCAGTATTTAGGCTACAAACAAGTACAATGTGCAATTAGCAATGTGATTTAAGGTAGATATTAACCACTTAAGGACAGAGCCTCGTTTTGAGATTTGAAGTTTAAAACAGTTTTTTTTTTATATAGAAAATTACTTAGAACTCCAAACATTATATATATATATTTTTTTCTCTAACACCCTAGAGAATAAAATAGTGGTCGTCGCAATACTTTGTCATACCGTATTTGTGCAGCGGTCTTACAAGCGCATTTTTTTTTTTAAATATACACTTTTTTGAATTAAAGCCCAATTTTTTTTTTATTGTGAAAGATGATGTTACGCCGAGTAAATTCATACCCAACATGTCACGCTTCAAAATTGCGCACGCACGTGGAATGGCGACAAACTTTTACCCTTAAAAATCTCCATAGACAATGTTTACAAAATTCTACAGGTTGCATGTTTTGAGTTACAGAGGAGGTCTAGGGCTAGAATTATTGCTCTCGCGATTGCGGCGATACCTCACATGTGTGATCTGAACACCTTTTACAATTTGCGGGCGCTACCCACGTATGCATTCACTTTTTTTTTTCTTATTTATTTTACTTTTTATTCTTTACTTTTACACTGTTCCTTAAAAAAAAAATTGTGTCACTTTTATTCCTATCACAAGGAATGTAAACATCCCTTGTAATAGAAAAAAAGCATGGCAGGACCTCTTCAATATGAGCTAACAAAAAAATTATTTTTAAGAGCTATGGGCGGAAGTGATGTTTTGACGTCGCTTCCGCCCTGCAATGGTATGGAGCCGGGTGGGGGTCATCTTTCCCTCACTCACCTCTATACCACACAGGAAGAAGGAGCCGAGCTTTGGTAAGCTGCAGAGGGCACCGGAGCGCGGCGGGAGGCTCTCTTGCCACCGATAAAAGTGTTCACGCAGTGTATACGCCACTGAGACCACTTTTATCTGAAAGCCGACTGCCCGCTGAAGATGTGGATACCAGGGTTATGACAGCTAGCTGCTGCCATAACAATGATATTCCACTTCAAACAGCCGACGTATAACGATGGCGGGCGGTCGCCAAGTGGTTAAGGCAAGAAACTGATTTCTTATTTTATTTTCAATATAGTAAGTCGTTTAGGGTCAGGACTCAGGAGGGCAAGATATTAGAATGGGCAGGCACCACTTGGCTCCCTTGCACTGCACCATAACATCACACAACACACTTGGGCACCACCTCTGCCAGACCCACTCCCCGCCGGTGCCGCCCATATGCAATGTAGCAGGCACTCGAAAGGTCTTGGCCAGCTCTGGACCAAGTCTGCGCATGCACAGTTATGAGTGTCACAGCCATATTTTTTACTGGCAACCTTTTCTTGTCACTGGCATTTAGTGGCAGGAGAAAAATGCCAGTTTGGGAAAGTGACAACAATCAGCATTTGTGGCTCACCATCATGTACTGTAGAATGCTCTTGCTCATAGGATAGATAGATTTGTTGATTGCATGAGAAGTAGATTGGGCACCGCATCCTCTCCCATCACTTGTGGGGCGCCGCTCTGCTTGTGTGTCCTCCCCCACACGCACTGCCGAGATACAGGGGACGAAGCTAGTGTAATTCACTGATGGTACCCTTGGCCAATCAGAGTGTGTGGATCCTTCCTCATACTCCCTCCACCAGCAAAAGACAAGTGTGAGTGCCCAGCAAGTGAGACTGTCACTGTAGAAGCAGGAATTAGGAGGAAATGGGCATTTTGTGGAAGCTCTGGGAAAGGAAGAGTCAGCCGCTATGTTGTGCTACACTACACTGTGTGCAACTCAGCTGGCGCCCCGCAATTTACATAACAATACCGCCAGCTGCCCGCGAATTACATAACAATACCACCAGCCCCGGGCGAGTTACATAACAATGCCACCTCTAGCCCGCGATTTACATAACAATACAGCCCACAATTTACATATTAATCATGTACACACACAGAGCAAACAGCATTAATGACTCACTGGGCTTGGGGCCTGGAGCTACAGCTCCAATAGCCCCTATGTTAATCCGGCCCTGGGTCCAGTTTCATCCCAATACCCAAATGCAGTCATGGTGCCATTTTCTAGTCTGTAGAGGTCTGTGTGTCCCTCCATGGACCAGACCATCACTGACCCACCACCAAACTGATGTTACAGGCAGCATAATGTTCTCCACAGCTTCTTCAGACCCTTTCATGTCTGTCACATGTGCTCAGGGTGAACCTGTTCTCATCTGTGAAAAGCACAGGGCACCAGTGACGGATCTGCCAATGCTGGTGTTCAATGGCATATGCCAATCGATCTCCATGGTGCCAGGCAGTGAGCACAGGGCCCAATAGAGCCACCCTCATAAAGTCTGTTTCTCATTGTATGGTCAGAGACATTGACACCAGTGGCCTGCTGGAGGTCGTTTTATAGAGCTCTGGCAGTGCTCACCCTGTTCCTCCCTGCACAAAGAAGCAGATACTGGTCCTACTAATGGGTTAAGGACCTTCTATGGCCCCCGTCCAACTTTCCCAGAGTAACTGCCTGTCTCCTGGAATCTCCTCCAGGCTCTTGAGACTGTGCTGGGAGATACAGCAAACCTTCTGGCAATGTCATGAATTGATGTGCCACCCTGGAGGAGTTGGACTGCCTGTGCAACCTCTATAGGGTCCAGGTATCGCCTCATGCTACCAGTAGTGACACTGACCCCAGTCAAATGCAAAACTAGTGAAAAACCAGTCAGAAAAGGTGAATAGGAAAAACACATCAGTGGCCTCCACCTGTGTTTAAAAAAAAAAAAAAAAAAAAAACATTCCTGTTTTGGAGGTCATCTCATTGTTGCCCATATAGTGCACCTGTTGTTAATTTAATTTTAACACCAGAGCAGTTGAAACTGATTAACAACCCCCTCTGTTATTTAACTGACCAGATCAAAATCTTAGGAGTCTAATTGACTTGATGCTATACTCTGATTAAAAAGTGTTGCTTTAATTTTTTCGAGCAGTGTATGTGCCACTACGAGAAATTGAAATTCCTCAAGTCTTTGATCAAAGGTGTATGGACATCTCAAAAAGACACTTATTTTCACTAAGGTGACAAGCTTGTCTGTACCTGTTAAAATATTGTATTTGTATTTTGGAAAAAGGTATCTTCAGCCTAGGTTCACAATGACAGCGGGAAGGAAATTGTGCGAGTTCAGCTGAACTCGCACAATTTCATTCCTGCATGTCAGTCCCGACTTTGGGGGCAGTTTCAGAGACATCTTTGTGGGTATCTGCACAGATGTCTATTGAAATCGCACCCCAAAGTCTCCAAAAGTAGTACAGAAACTACTTTTGGGAATCGGTGCAGCGCTGCAAATGCGGCGTCGCACCGATTCATATGGTGCCATTGCTGGAAATAGCCGCCGATTTGGCATGCAATTTGACATGTCAAATTGCATGCCAAATCGCTGCAATATGAACCAGGGCTTACCAACAGAATTTTTTCAAACAGAAAACAGCTGATTTAACAATAGTGAAAACAGTCCCTGCTGCTATAGTACCAAAGAGAGTGTTTAACAGTATATGCTATGAGCTGCCATTTATAAATGGCACTGGTTGGCTAACACGGTACAATACTCTTCTACAGCTGTTTTTTATTACTATAATTGTATCAGACAATTCCATATTAAACAGATGACCAATACCTTTAGAGCCCATTCACACAGGGACGACTTGTCAGGCGACCTAGTCGCCTGACAAGTCGCCTCCCGTTCTGTGCTATGGAACCGTTCTAGAAAAAGGTTCCTGTACGACTTCGGGGGCGACTTGGGGCGACTTGCATAGACTTCTATACAGAAGTCGTTTTGCAAGTCGCCCGGGCAGTCGTTTGCAGGTCGCCTCGCTGAGGCGACCTGCAAGTCATGTTGCCCCTGTGTGAATGGGGTCTTAGACTGCAGTGGCATCTGTAGTTCCATCTGCAAACCGAAGTCGTATTTTTCCAAAGAAGCCTCCAGCCTGTATGTGATTACTATGCCATAGCTGACAAAGTTATCACATGATTGGGAACCCCTGGTTCTCAGTGATTGGCAGTGGGGACTGGAACTGTCAGTGAAAGCCAAGATTGAGAGAGTGGATATTAATGCTGGTTTGACAAAACAGAAGTGTGAGCTTAAAAACTACATAACACTTTTATGTTTTATATTTTATATGACAGAAGATTATTACCCTAACCATATATCTGACAACGAGCAAACTGAGGATCTATATGCCAGGAGCTGTGAGCAGGAAACACATGGTGATGCTTGGACAGGTAAGAAAGTGTTCCTGGACTGAATTCCTTTGCAATATCACACAGACTGATTCATGATAGAATGTTGATAGAAGGTTGAAATACACTATATTGCCAAAAGTATTGTGACGCCTGCCTTTACACAAACATGAACTTTAATTGCACCCAAGTCTTAGTCCGTAGGGTTCAATATTGAGTTGGCCCACCATTTGCAGCTATAACAGCTTCAATTCTTCTGGGAAGGCTGTCCACAATGTTTAGGAGTGTGTCTATGGGAATGTTTTACCATTCTTACAGAAGCGTATTTGTGAGGTCAGGCAATGTATTTGGATGAGAAGACCTGGCTCGCAGTCTCCGCTCTAATTCCTCCCAAAAGTGTTCTATGGGGTTAAGGTCAGGACTCTGCGCAGGCCAGTCAAGTTCCTCCACCCCAAACTCACTCATCCATGTCTTTATGGACCTTGTTTTGTGCAATGGTCAAAATCATTTGGTGGAGGGGGGTTATGGTGTGGTGTTGTTTTTTAGGGGTTGGGCTTGGCCCCCTAGTTCCAGTGAAGAGAAATAAGCATACCAAGACATTTTGGACAATTTCATGCTCCCAACTTTGTGGGAACGGTTTGGGGATGGCCCCTTCATGACTGCACACCAGTGCACGAAGCAAGATCCATAAAGACATGGATGGGCGAGTTTGGGGTGGAGGAACTTGACTGACCTCAACCCTATTGAACACCTTTGGGATGAGTTTGAGTGGAGACTAAGAGCCAGGCCTTCTCATCCAACATCAGTACCTGACGCCACAAATGCGCTTCTGGAAGAATGGTCAAACATTCCCATAGACACACTCCTAAATCTTGTGGACAGCCTTCCCAGAGGAGTTGAAGCTGTTATAGCTCCAAAGGGTGGACCAACTCAATATTGAACCCTACAGACTAAGACTGGGACTCCATTAAAGTTCATGTGTGTGTGAAGGCAGGTGTTAACCACTTGCCGACCGCCTAACGCACATATACGGCGGCAGAATGGCACGGGCAGGCAGAATCACGTACCTGTACGTGATCTGCCTCCCGCGGGCGGGGGGTCCGATCGGACCCCCCCGGTGCCAGCGGCGGTCGGCATTTGACTGGGAGCGTCGGGAGGCAAAGGGGGAGACCATCCGATCGTGGCCCCCCCTCGCGATCGCTCCCAGCCAATCGGAATCCTCCCCTGCCTGTGTGTAGTTTCACACAGGCAGAGGATGTGATGTCATCTCTCCTCGGCTCGGCAGTTTCTGTCCCAGCGCCGAGGAGAGAAGACATGTGAGTGCACAACACACACACACACACACACAGTAGAACATGCCAGGCATACTTTACACCCCCGATCCCCCCCCGATCGCCCCCTGATCCCCCCCCAATCACCCCCCCCCCCCGTCACAAACTGACAGCAAGCAGTATTTTTTTTTTTTTTTTTTTCTGATTACTGCATTGGTGTCAGTTTGTGACAGTTACAGTGTTAGGGCAATGAGTATTACCCCCCTTTAGGTCTAGGATACCCCCTAACCCCCCCTAATAAAGTTTTAACCCCTTGATCACCCCCTGTCACCAGTGTCGCTAAGCGATCATTTTTCTGATCGCTGTATTAGTGTCGCTGGTGACGCTAGTTAGGGAGGTAAATATTTAGGTTCGCCGTCAGCGTTTTATAGCGACAGGGACCCCCATATACTATCTAATAAATGTTTTAACCCCTTGATTGCCCCCTAGTTAACCCTTTCACCACTGATCACCGTATAACTGTTACGGGTGACGCTGGTTAGTTCGTTTATTTTTTATAGTGTCAGGGCACCCGCCGTTTATTACCTAATAAAGGTTTAGCCCCCTGATCGCCCGGCGGTGATATGCGTCGCCCCAGGCAGCGTCAGATTAGCGCCAGTACCGCTAACACCCACGCACGCAGCATACGCCTCCCTTAGTGGTATAGTATCTGTACGGATCAATATCTGATCCGATCAGATCTATACTAGCGTCCCCAGCAGTTTAGGGTTCCCAAAAACGCAGTGTTAGCGGGATCAGCCCAGATACCCGCTAGCACCTGCGTTTTTCCCCTCCGCCCGGCCCAGCCCAAGTGCAGTATCGATCGATCACTGTCACTTACAAAACACTAAACGCATAACTGCAGCGTTCACAGAGTCAGGCCTGATCCCTGCGATCGCTAACAGTTTTCTTGGTAGCGTTTTGGTGAACTGGCAAGCACCAGCCCCAGGCAGCGTCAGGTTAGCGCCAGTACCGCTAACACCCACGCACGCACCGTACACCTCCCTTAGTGGTATAGTATCTGATCGGATCAATATCTGATCTGATCAGATCTATACTAGCGTCCCCAGCAGTTTAGGGTTCCCAAAAACGCAGTGTTAGCGGGATCAGCCCAGATACCTGCTAGCACCTGCGTTTTGCCCCTCCGCCCAGCCCAGCCCACCCCAGCCCACCCAAGTGCAGTATCGATCGATCACTGACACTTACAAAACACTAAACGCATAACTGCAGCGTTCGCAGAGTCAGGCCTGATCCCTGCGATCGCTAACAGTTTTTTTGGTAGCGTTTTGGTGAACTGGCAAGCACCAGCGGCCTAGTACACCCCGGTCGTAGTCAAACCCGCACTGCAGTAACACTTGGTGACGTGGCGAGTCCCATAAGTGCAGTTCAAGCTGGTGAGGTGGCAAGCACAAGTAGTGTCCCGCTGCCACCAAAAAGACAAACACAGGCCCGTCGTGCCCATAGTGCCCTTCCTGCTGCATTCGCCAATCCTAATTGGGAACCCACCGCTTCTGCAGCGCCCGTACTTCCCCCATTCACATCCCCAACCAAATGCAGTCGGCTGCATGAGAGGCATTTTCTTTATGTCCTCCCGAGTACCCCTACCCAACGAACCCCCAAAAAAGATGTCGTGTCTGCAGCAAGCGCGAATATAGGCGTGACACCCTCTATTATTGTCCCTCCTGTCCTGACAATCCTGGTCTTTGCATTGGTGAATGTTTTGAACGCTACCATTCACTAGTTGAGTATTAGCGTAGGGTACAGCATTGCACAGACTAGGCACACTTTCACAGGGTCTCCCAAGATGCCATCGCATTTTGAGAGACCCGAACCTGGAACCGGTTACAGTTATAAAAGTTAGTTACAAAAAAAAAGTGTAAAAAAAAAAAAAAACACAAACAAAAATATAAAATAAAAAAAAAATAGTTGTCGTTTTATTGTTCTCTCTCTCTCTATTCTCTCTCTATTGTTCTGCTCTTTTTTACTGTATTCTATTCTGCAATGTTTTATTGTTATCATGTTTTATCATGTTTGCTTTTCAGGTATGCAATTTTTTATACTTTACCGTTTACTGTGCTTTATTGTTAACCATTTTTTTGTCTTCAGGTACGCCATTCACGACTTTGAGTGGTTATACCAGAATGATGCTTGCAGGTTTAGGTATCATCTTGGTATCATTCTTTTCAGCCAGCGATCGGCTTTCATGTAAAAGCAATCCTAGCAGCTAATTAGCCTCTAGACTGCTTTTACAAGCAATGGGAGGGAATGCCCCCCCCCCCAACGTCTTCCGTGTTTTTCTCTGGCTCTCCTGTCTCAACAGGGAACCTGAGAATCTAGCCGGTGATTCAGCCAGCTGACCATAGAGCTGATCAGAGACCAGAATGGCTCCAAACATCTCTATGGCCTAAGTAACCGGAAGCTACGAGCATTTTATGACTTAGATTTCGCCGGATGTAAACAGCGCCATTGGGAAATTGGGAAAGCATTTTATCACACCGATCTTGGTGTGGTCAGATGCTTTGAGGGCAGAGGATAAATCTAGGGTCTAATAGACCCCAATTTTTGCAAAAAAGAGTACCTGTCACTACCTATTGCTATGATAGAGGATATTTACATTCCCTGAGATAACAATAAAAATGATTTAAAAAAAAAAAATGAAAGGAACAGTTTAAAAATAAGATAAAAAAAAAATAATAATAAAGAAAAAAAAAAAAAAAAAAAGCACCCCTGTCCCCCCTGCTCTCGCGCTAAGGCGAACGCAAGCGTCGGTCTGGCGTCAAATGTAAACACCATGCATGTGAGGTATCACCGCGAAGGTCAGATCGAGGGCAGTAATTTTAGCAGTAGACCTCCTCTGTAAATCTAAAGTGGTAACCTGTAAAGGCTTTTAAAGGCTTTTAAAAATGTATTTAGTTTGTCGCCACTGCACGTTTGTGCGCAATTTTAAAGCATGTCATGTTTGGTATCCATGTACTCGGCCTAAGATCATCTTTTTCATCAAACATTTGGGCAATATAGTGTGTTTTAGTGCATTAAAATTTAAAAAAGTGTGTTTTTTCCCCAAAAAATGCGTTTGAAAAATCGCTGCGCAAATACTGTGTGAAAAAAAAAAATGAAACACCCACCATTTTAATCTGTAGGGCATTTGCTTTAAAAAAATATATAATGTTTGGGGGTTCAAAGTAAAATTATTTTTTTATGTAATCAAAAAGTGTCAGAAAGAGCTTTGTCTTCAAGTGGTTAGAAGAGTGGGTGATGTGTGACATAAGCTTCTAGATGTTGTGCATAAAATGCCAGGACAGTTCAAAACCCCCCCAAATGACCCCATTTTGGAAAGTAGACACCCCAAGCTATTTGCTGAGAGGCATGTCGAGTCCATGGAATATTTTATATTGTGACACAAGTTGCGGGAAAGAGACAATTTTTTATTTTTTTTATTTTTTTTTGCGCAAAGTTGTCACTAAATGATATATTGCTCAAACATGCCATGGGAATATGTGAAATTACACCCCAAAATACATTCTGTTGCTTCTCCTGAGTACGAGGATACCACATGTGTGAGACTTTTTGGGAGCCTAGCCGCGTACGGGACCCCGAAAACCAAGCGCCGCCTTCAGGCTTTCTAAGGCCGTAAATTTTTGATTTCACTCTTCACTGCCTATCACAGTCTCGGAGGCCATGGAATGCCCAGGTGGCAAAAAACCCCCCCAAATGACCCCATTTTGGAAAGAAGACACCCCAAGCTATTTGATGAGAGGTATAGTGAGTATTTTGCAGACCTCACTTTTTGTCACAAAGTTTTGAAAATTGAAAAAAGAAAAAAAAAATGTTTTTTTCTCGTCTTTCTTTATTTTCAAAAACAAATGAGAGCTGCAAAATACTCACCATGCCTCTCAGCAAATAGCTTGGGGTGTCTACTTTCCAAAATGGGGTCATTTGGGGGGGGTTTGTGCCACCTGGGCATTCCATGGCCTCCGAAACTGTGATAGGTAGTGAGGAGTAAAATCAAAAATGTACGCCCTTAGAAATCCTGAAGGCAGTGATTGGTTTTCGGGGCCCCGTACACGGCTAGGCTCCCAAGAAGTCCCACACATGTGGTATCCCCGTACTCAGGAGAAGCAGCTAAATGTATTTTGGGGTGCAATTCCACATATGCCCATGGCCTGTGTGAGCAATATATCATTTAGTGACAACTTTGTGCAAAAAAAAAAAAAAAAAATTTGTCACATTCCCGCAACTTGTGTCAAAATATAAAACATTCCATGGACTCAACATGCCTCAAAGCAAATAGCTTGGGGTGTCTACTTTCCAAAATGGGGTCATTTGGGGGGGTTTTATGCCATCTGGGCATTTTATGGCCTTCAAAACTGTGATAGGTAGTGAGGAGTAAAATCAAAAATGTACGCCCTTAGAAATCCTGAAGGCAGTGATTGGTTTTCGGGGCCCCGTACGCGGCTAGGCTCCCAAAAAGTCCCACACATGTGGTATCCCCATACTCAGGAGAAGCAGCTAAATGTATTTTGGGGTGCAATTCCACATATGCCCATGGCCTGTGTGAGCAATATATCATTTAGTGACAACTTTTTGTAATTTTTTTTTTTGTCATTATTCAATCACTTGGGACAAAAAAAATGAATAATCAATGGGCTCAACATGCCTCTCAGCAAATTCCTTGGGGTGTCTACTTTCCAAAATGGGGTCATTTGTGGGGGTTTTGTACTGCCCTGCCATTTTAGCACCTCAAGAAACGACATAGGCAGTCATAAATTAAAGGCTGTGTAAATTCCAGAAAATGTACCCTAGTTTGTAGGCGCTATAACTTTTGCGCAAACCAATAAATATACACTTATTGACATTTTTTCTACCAAAGACATGTGGCCGAATACATTTTGGCCTAAATGTATGACTAAAATTGAGTTTATTGGATTTTTTTAGAACAAAAAGTAGAAAATATCATTTTTTTTCAAAATTTTCGGTCTTTTTCCGTGTATAGCGCAAAAAATAAAAACGGCAGAGGTGATCAAATACCATCAAAAGAAAGCTCTATTTGTGGGAAGAAAAGGACGCAAATTTCGTTTGGGTACAGCATTGCATGACCGCGCAATTAGCAGTTAAAGCGACGCAGTGCCGAATTGTAAAAAGTGCTCTGGTCAGGAAGGGGGTAAAACCTTCCGGGGCTGAAGTGGTTAATGACCCATTAAGCTGAAGTCCAGGCAATTTTTTTTTTTCATAAAGTGGGGCTCCTTTTCCCCCGTGGTCCAGCGGTCTTGTATGGTGTACTGTTTCTGTCGTCATCACCCCCATAGACCAGCTCTGGATGTGAAGACTCCAAGAACAGTCTACTGCTGGATGTGGGGGAGGTCCCTTTTTTTACAGAGGATCGAAGGATCGGGTGATTAAAGGCTCTGTTTTTAACCCTAGACAAAACAAGCAGTTAACCCATGCAGTGTGGACACAGCCCCATTGCATGGGGGAAAAAAATGTTTGCCTGGAGTTCGGCTTAAATTTTTATCAATTTTAAATTTTTATTTTTATCTACTTATAAAGGGTTCACACAACATTCACATAACTTTCACCCAGGATTCACACATTTCTATAGTTGGTTTCATTTTGAAAATGTATGAATCCTGGATAAAAGTTATATGAATCTTTTGTGAAAACATTTATAAATAGACTCCTAAGGCCCCTTTCACACTGGGGCGGTTTGCAGGCGCTAAAAATAACGCCTGCAAACCGACCTGAAACTGCTGCTGCTGTGTCTCCAGTGTAAAAGCCTGAGGGTTTTCACACTGGAGCGGTGCGCTAGCAAGAGGGAAAAAAAAACTCCTGCAAACAGCATCTTTGGAGCGGCGAAGGAACGATGTATATAAACCGCTCCTGCCCATTTAAATCAATGGGGCAGCGCGGCTATACCGCTGGCATAGCGCTGCTGTAGCGGCGCTTTGCGGACGGTTTTAACCCTTTTTTGGCCGCTAGCGGGGGTTAAAACCGCCCGGGTGAATACCGCCGCTAAACCGCCGCTAAACTACCGCCGACGCCCCCACCGCCCCAGTGTGAAAGGGGCCTTAGTGTAACAGTAAATCAGCATCTTTGCAAAATTATTATTATTTTTTTTTCATTTATTGTCCACTCATAATATAAAAACATTAATATATATATTAATGATGTGTGTTTGCAAACAGCTCTCTTTTACTTATTGAGTATTATAAGCACTATTTTGTTAGAGCTGGTTCACAGAAGTGTGGTGCATTTTAGGAGCGTTGCATCTTAGCTGCGTTTTACATGTGTTTTAAATACATTACCATTGAATGTACAATATATAACGTGCCATATAACTTGCTTTTTCATGTAAGCATTTCAAAGGTGCAGCTAGCAGGATTTTTCTTAAGAGAGATTTAGGATTAGAAAAAGATAAACAATCATACTTACCTACATGGCTGCAGCACCAATCCCAGCTGCAGCTGTCCCCCGCCGCCTCCAAGTGATCAAACACCACTGATTGCTCAGCTCTCAGTCTTCACCCTGCAGAGAGCTGGTGACTGTCAATCAGCGGCTCTCTGCTCTGCCCCTCCAGCGCTCACTGGAACGCAGGGCTGTGCAGGGAGCAGGAAAAGTTAGCTTAGGCTCTAAGCAGCTCACTGAGAGGCTGAGCCAGCTGCCGGTCCAGGCTTCTGGATGGATCCTGACCATATGGTCAGGATATTTTCAGAGCCTGGACTGGGTCTGTCTGCTGTCAGCTGAAAATGGGTCACAGGAGTGAAGACCTGAGTGCACTCCTGTATCCAGGGCCAGGACCAGCATAAGGCAGCCCAGGCAGCCGCCTGAGGGTGCCAGGAGAGGGGTGGGGGACGCTAAAGCCGGGGCTTCTCCTAAGAAATATTTATGCTGGTACTGCCCCCGCTCCCACATTTTCCTTGCTCATCAGCGTACAGTGACAGGCAGCACAGCTCTGGGCACACATTTCCATCTGCTCTCCCAGCCCCTCCTCCTCCTTCTCTCACAGTCAGTTGCAGGAGATGATGGCTCTAAGTTTCTCCCCTTCCAGCACTATAATCAATCCCCTGCCATGGACTCCCACCTCCAGTCCAGCACATACACGATCGCTGCTGACCTGGAGGTGATTCAGATGAGAGGGAGCCCGGGAGACCAGGGGGAGGAGCCGCGTGAGAGCAGGGGGTGGGGCCAACTGGAATGGCAGAGATGGAGATCCTCTGTGGAAGGTAGGAGGGCAAGGATTATGTGCTTTTTATGTGAGACTGTGTGTACTTTTATTATGCAGCCCACTGCATGTACATGGGGACCCTCTGTAGGGTGAATACATGAGGAAAAGTGGACAGAGAAGGAGAGATAGAGCAAGGCAAAAAGAAAGAAGGGGACACGGGGACAGTTAGAGAAGCTGCACAGAGACAGAGCATAGGAGATGGGGACAGAACAGAAGACACACGGGGGGGAATGACTCTGCTTTGCTCAATGTGGGCTGATCCCCCACTGAGCAGGGTGGGATGGAGCCCGCTCTGCTGTATGGATGGTCAGATGTCAAACTTTGCGGTCCGTTTACACCAACTGCGATCTGACCCAATCCAAGGGAGGGGAACAGATCCCCTTCCATTTGTTTTTAGTAGACTGGATTGGATTGGAGATACCCGTAAGAAAATAAAGGGTCCAATTGGGTCCGCCTAAAAAAACAGACAAGTGGATCCAATTGGACTGCTCATGTAAAAGTGCCTAAAGTGCAATGTGATAGATAAGGAGAATAATTAATACTGTATATGTACATCCAAAGTGCTAGTGCAGTAAATACATTTCATACAAAAAGTCCAATAAAATTGCGTCATGATAAACTTGTGCAGATCCACTGCAAGGCGTTTGCACCGATTTCAGTGTAACATCTCCAAGACAGAGCACATACCATCTGCTTATCAAAAAATGTGTCCTCTTAAAATGATGAGGTCATGCGCTTGTCGCTTGTCCACTTTACTCAAAAAACAACAATGCAGGTATGATGGCTTTCCCCCAAAAGTGCCTTTCACCACTCCGTCCAGTCCAGTACCCACCACAGGAAACCCTGTATATGCAAACAATAAAGCAGGCTATAGTGCATTACCAAGCCAATTAAACAATTTGTCTCTTTATCCTAGTAAAGTACATTACTTTAATAAAGCAGCACAGTATATCCTGGTAATGTACTATAGTTTGCTTTATACTTTGCATATGCAGGGTTTCCTGTGGTTGGTACTGGACTGGACAGAGTGGTGATGTTACGCTTGTGTTTTGGTGATGTTTATCACGGCACAATTTTATTGGATTTTTTATATGAAATTTCTGTTTTGTGCATATTATTTATTGCACTAGCACTTTGGAATGTACAGGTATTAATTATCCTTGATATTATTATTATTATTATTATTTAAGGTACTTATATAGCGCCGTCAATTTACACAGCGCTTTACATATACATTGTACATTCACATTGGTCCCTACCCTCAAGGAGTTTACAATCTAAGGTCCCTAACTCACATTCATACATACTAGGGCCAATTTAGACAGAAGCCAATTAACCTACCAGCATGTGTTTGGAGTGTGGGAGGAAACCGGAGTACCCGGAGGAAACCCACGCAGGCACAGGGAGAACATGCAAACTCCAGGCAGGTAGTGTCGCGGGTAGGATTCGAACCAGATATCTATCACATTGCACTTGTGGTTCACACTTATATGATGGATGTTTTTTCTTTGTTTCATTGAGTTCCATCCTCCCAGCAGAGCTGCTGTCTGGGGCCGGGGTGGTGGAAGGATGGGGGGCACCAAAATGCACCTTCACCTATGTACACAAAAATCCTGGCACCGGCTCTGCCTGTATCCATAGGAGAAGTATAGCCAAAAAGCTTTGGCTATCAGGTGTGAATGGAGCCTTATGGTATTGCTTTCTGGTGCAGCCAGTACATCAGCTTGAGCTGTGCAGGAATGGGGAAATAATTTTTAATTTTTTTTCTGTATTATACAGTAATTTTTTTGTTAGTGTTTTCAAGCTACAACTTTTGACTGACAAATATTACATTTAACATATCTGTACTTTTAAAACATAAAGAAGTGATTAAAGTGGCGCCAATAGACACCCAAAATTAGCGTTTGTATATTCAAAATCAAAAATATGCAGCTGCCCCTTGAAGTGGTGTGGCCACTCTCATAAGTGTAAAATAATTAAAAGTAAGGCGGTGGCATGCTCAATAATAAATGATAAATTATTTAAATTAATAAATGATAAATTAGTACATATAGGCAAATTAAAAAACCCATAAGCAAAAACAAAAACTGAATAAACCATAATAAGTCCCATCAAAATAAATCAAAAAGTCTTTTGAAAGAAATCCAATCACCGTGATGAAAGTATGTGTGCACTAGCCATCATTTGACATCACATCCAGTTTGTCCTTCGGTTTAGTTTCCGGTGCATTTGGAACGCACGCCGGCTCGAAGCGAGTGGCGGGGATTACATTGAAGGCTGTCTGTGTTGGTGCTGACTATAGCACCAATAAATGTAAGTGCGAATTTTGCTACCTATTGTATTAAGTTAAAGCTATATTAAAATACTACACTATGATACTTTTCATCTTCTCTGGCTGTTTTTCTGTGATATGAGAGTGAGCTGGAGAGTCAGGGTTGGTGAACCCTTTGTGCCACTAGGAGATCTCTTAGCCCCAGGCCATTGTTGGTGAAGTAGGAGTTGATATAATCTAAAGGTTGGTTTTACATTGATGGTTGGTGAGCGTGCATTTTACACACATGGTTGGTGGAGCACTACAAGAAGGAGCTGATGTAAAGCACATATACTTTCATCACAGTGATTGGATTTCTTTCGAAGGACTTTTTTTATTTAATTTGATGGGACATAATATGGTTTATTCAATTTTGTTTTTGCTTAAGGGTTTTTTTATATTGCCTATATGTACTAATATATCGTTTATTTTTGAGCACGTTAGTGCCTTACGTTTGATTATTTTACATATCTGCATTTTTCATATGTATCCCTTGAATATTTGTCTTGTCCATTCAGTTCTTTCTCAGTATTCATGCAATCTCTTTTTTGTTTTCAGTGCACCCTACATTCACTGAAAGTTTCATAGACAGGACTATTCCTGAAGAGTCCTACAGTGTGAACTGCTCCCCAAATGGTTTGGCAGAGGATGACCTTAGCTTTTTCCATGGGCTTCAAGAAGAAAATTCACCTGAAAAGTCACCTTCTTATGAGATAGGCAATCTCACGTTTACTTCTGTGTCTGAAGAATGCGAACAAGGATCACTGCTTCTGAATGAGGGCTTTACCAATATAAATCATGAAGAACCAAAGAGAGATAAGCAGTCAGAAACCAGGAAGATTGGAAAGAATTCTGAAAGAGTTAGCAGATCGTATTCTCAAACCAGTAATCAAACCTTGCATGTCGAGGAAAAACCCCATCACTGTGATGAGTGTGGAAAATACTTTGATTATAAATCTAATCTCATCCGACACCAGAGAACTCATACAGGGGAAAAACCATATGGCTGTGATGAGTGTGATAAGCGCTATGCCACCAAATCACATCTGACTATCCACAAGAGAACTCATCTGAGCGGAAAACCACATCGGTGTGACCAGTGCGGAAAACACTTTACATACAAGTCTCAGATTACCATGCATCAAAGGACTCATACAGGAGAAAAACCTCATACCTGCAGCCTATGTGGGAAGAACTTTGCCTACAAATCGTATCTGATTATTCATCAGAGGATCCACTCAGGTGAGCGACCCCACATGTGTCCGCAATGTGGGAAATGCTTCACAGACAAGTCAAACCTACGCAAGCACCAGAACACTCACACAGAGAACAAGCCTTATGTCTGCAGAGAGTGTGGCAAGCACTTCAACTCTAAGTACAGTTATACTACACATCAGAGGACACACCAGAGAGGAAAGTGCAAATAACACTGCTAATATAGTGTGACCAGTTACTTACAAAGGGGAGGCTGCCATTGTAGAGGCTAACTTCATTTTTAGATGGCCTTCCACACTACAAAAAAAACAACGTCATCTGACAGACTTGAGCCTTATTTCTGACAACTGGAACTTGAACCTTAGATGTGTTAACATCAGATAGAAAATGAGGACTTTCAAGGTCAGAAATGCCCATTATTACATCACAGATTTAATGACAACTCAGCACAACTGAGCACTAATTTCTTTTACATTTTGTCCCACCAGTCACTGGGGGAGAAGTACATGGTGGTTTTCAGCTGTGCAAAACTCACATTTTTCTTGCCTGTTATTTTTGGTGGGAAAATTGCTTGTCTTTAACTGACCTAGGGTCTATCACTTTTGGACAAATAAATGTAAAAATTTTAATGCTGGTCATTCCAAACTAGAAAACAGCAGACATTTTCTAGGAGCCAGGGCATGTGTATTACCACGGGCAAAAGCAAATGCTCAACAAATACAGGCAGCAGCTGTTTTTTGGGCACATTGGCTAATCAAGTTTCTGAGATGTAGGTGGAAAAGCCAAACAGTAGTTAAACAGCTTCCAAAACTTTACTGTGGAATATTTTTTTTTTTAGATATTCTCGATTTGCTTTGAAGTCCATCACAAGAGGTGGCTGAGATGATCGGAATGTCTTCTGCAGATAAGGACTCCCTTGAGAACTCCCACTGGAGCAGTAACAGATACATCCAGTTGTAAGAAGGCCCAACACAGACCAAAAGAGCATGTTGGATGTACTGTACTCCCAGCTAAAACCGTGATTAAGTAAAAGGAAGTCTGGCATGATGACCCATTCAGTATTTCTGAATTACTATGATCAGAATACTAATACTGACAATGTCCTTAAAACAACTTTTGACAGCACTAAAAGAACCTGTATGTGGGAGTTCACAATCTTTTTGTTGAGATTAATCTGACATTTGAAATATAATTGTTGCTAAACTCTTCTGTACCTTGTAAATGGATAATATACAAGGTTTCCAAAGCCTGTGGGTCACAACAATAGCTTATCAGTGGACAATATTGGGAAGTTAGACTTTTACAATTTACAGATTCATTATCTTTTGATTTGGTGCCATATTTTTACAAATGTTCCAAGTTTCTAGACTCTCCAGCTAGAAAATGACCCATCATTATTTTTATTGCATCTATAATTCACCTGGTGTATCAGTACCTTTTAGAAATGTCACAGAGGCTTTTAGGAATTGATAGCCTATATCAGCCTTTGGTTCAGCCTTCAAAATTATGGTCTTCATTATGATCGGTGAAAGTAGTCACAGACAAATTCACCAAGTTTGGTGTCAACTTGTCTCTAAAGAGTTTGTTTTTATTAATGTTGTTTTTTTAGGAAAGTCAAAATGTCTCTGTGTCACATGCTGGAAAGTATAGATTAAAATATCAGAAAGATACAGAAGCTGCTTCAACTGTACATACAGTCTGTAGGTTATAGTGAATGTTGACATCTTCTGGTGCATAAGCAGGATAGAAGAAAAATGATAATAAAATACACAGTACCAGGAAACTTGCATAAATGGTACCTCTCTCAGCTCATTTTATGTATTGTTGCTTTTATTGTCTATGGCCTGTCTACTTTCTTAAAAAAATAGTGGATTGTGGATTTATGTGGCTGCTATATTCTATATAAAATCTACCTAATGAAAATCTTTATATATATTTCTGGTTGCTTTTGTGACCATTAAGGTTTAACTCCAGCTAAGGTATTTTTGTTTTTGAGTGAAGAAGGGTTGGAACCTCTTTTTCTCAAATGATAACAATCACCGAGGGAGTCTTCTTCAGTTCTTTACACACTTAAAGTGAACTTAAAGCATTTCTAAACCCAAACAAAAATGATATATATTGCAACTTACCCTGGCTGCATTAGTTTTTGTACATGCTTTCTTTTCTGTTATTTTCACCTGGTGATTCTGCCAGCAACACACTTCTTGTACTAGGGTGACAGGTCTAACTTATTGTACAGTATCTATGGAGGAATAGCGTTTGTGTGTGGGGGGGGAGGTGTATTTTGGCAAGACCAATAACACTGAAGAGTATACAGAAACTTACAAGCTCACCAGATTTCTGTCAGGGTCAACATTTTTGCACATATCAAATAAATATAAAAAATGCTTAAAGTGGTATATTTGACCGACCAAAATGGAGCAAAGAGAAGTTCATTGCACTTGTTTACATACTGTACATTTTACCAAGAGATACATTTCATGGCTGAAATTGTTGGCACCCCAGAAATTTTTCCAGAAAATCAAGTATTTCTCACAGAAAAGTATTGCAGTAACACGTTTTGCTATACACATGTTTATTCCCTTTGTGTGTATTGGAACAAAACAAAAAAAAGGGAGGAAAAAAAGCAAATTGAACATAATGTCACACAAAATTCCAAAAATGGGCTGGTCAAAATTCTTGGCACCCTTTCAAAATTGTGGATAAATAAGATTGTTTCAAGCATGTGATGCTCCTTTAAACTCACCTGGGGCAAGTAACAGGTGTGGGCAATATAAAAATCACACCTGAAAGCAGATAAAAAGGAGAGAAGTTCACTTAGTTCATTTTGTGTCTGTGTGTGCCACACTAAGCATGGACAACAGAAAGAGGAGAAGTGAACTGTCTGAGGACTTGAGAACCAAAATTGTGGAAAAATATCAACAATCTCAAGGTACAAGTCCATCACCAGAGATCTAGATTTATCTTTGTCCACAGTGCGCAACATTATCAAGAAGTTTGCAACCCATGGCACTGTAGCTAATCTCAGTTCAGATCCATCCAAAACATTTTATTGATGCAGATATGATACACCTTAGTCTGTGGGAAGGTATTGATTGCTACGCTGCAAGCGGAGCACACATACCAGTCACACAAGCAAAGCATGGATTGGATGGGATTTCCTCTGTATGCTTAGGATAATGCTTGCAGCAGCCACAGCATAAACCCCGACTAGCAGGGTGCAGGCAGAAGACCAGTTGGTTACTCAAAGGACAGTAGCTACAGTGACCAGTCTCCACTAAATACCTTTAAAGGCATGGCAAGTACACAGAAATACCTACTAATCTCCCAGAAATGCTCTAAGCTCCTGAGCTGTCTGACAACACACAGCATTTTTGCTTAGCTACTCAAACCCACCCACTCTCACCTCCACAACATAGACACTGATGATACCATAGTCCAGTGATGGGGAACCTTGGTGCTCAACTACACTGCAGAGCGCATGAGCATCATGGGAAATGTAGTTCCAAAACATCTGGGGTGCCAAGGTTCGCCATCACTGCCATAGTCCCAGGATAAGAACTAGAAGGGCTAATTACTCTGCTTGAGAAAACATAGGAAAAGTGCAGAAGACAGTTCTGAATTTCTGAATCAACAGGACTTATCAAAAAAGATATAGCAAAACACTTTCAATGGTATATTTAACAGGCCAAAGGGAAGCAAATAATAGAAGTTTGATGTTATGGTTTGTATGCATTTTAAGGCATTAACCACCTCTCAAAAAGATCACAGCCTTCTTGGCAAAACAATTTTCTTATTTTACGCACAGAAGGCTGAGACCATAAGGTCGATTTACTAAGCTGGTGCAATCAGAATCGACTACTGATCTGCCAGAAATGCTCTAAGCTCCTGAGCTGTCTGACAACACACAACATTTTTGTTGAGTGAATGGTGTCAGTCCCGTCCAGTTTTCTTTTGCTTAGCTACTCAAACCCACCCACTCTCTCACCTCCGCAACATAGACACTGATGATACCATAGTCCCAGGATAAGAACTAGAAGGGCTAATTACGCTCCTTGAGAAAACATAGGAAAAGTGCAGAGGACAGTTCTGAATTTCTTACATGATCCACAGGACTTATCAAAAAGATATAGCAAAACACTTTCAATGGTATATTTAACAGGCCAAAGGATAGAAAAAAATAGAAGTTCGATGTTATGGTTTGTATACCCTTTAAGGCATTAACCACCTCTCAAAAAGATCACAGTTTTCTTGGCAATACAATTTTTTTTACTTTACGCATAGAAGGCTGAGACCATAAAGTCGATTTACTAAACTGGAGCACTCAGAATTGAGTTGAGCTGTGCATGGTAGCCAATCAGCTTCTAACCTCAGCTTGTTCAATTAAGCTTTGGCAATAAAACCTGGAAGATGATTGGTTTCTATGCAGAAGAGAGCCTGATTTTGCACTCTCCAGCTTTAGTAAATAAACCCCCATCAATGTTCTAGAAGCATCCAGGCTAAGCATCTATTTCCTGGGTTGAAATCCTTTCCCCATATATCACAATCATAAATTCTGGTTACTGTGCAGCAGTTCGTTCTACGAATTTCTTGTACAGACCAGTCACTTTGTGACTCCCTATAAAATTACAGTCAGAGTTATCAAAGGGGTATGGGAAACTACATTGCCAACCTCACTACAGTAGGCTGTTGAACTAATTTTCCAAGACTTCAGATCTCAGTCTTGACACAGTCACTTGCATGGTGATCAAAGACTGCTCTCTAATGACTAATGCAGGCCATACACAGGGCAAATTTCCATACAGAAATGGTATTGTTTTGGCCCCCTGCTGGGAGAAGACAGTAATTATTACTGAACCGGCCGAAATTTGAATTGTTTATGACCGGTCTAAAGATACAGTTTGTCTGAAAACTAAAGTGATTGTTAAGCTTCTTATTTTTTATTAAAATAACAAACACGCTATACCTACTTTCTCTGTGCAATGTTTTGCACAGAGCAGCCCTGATATTTCCAAAGGCAGGCCAAATATTTCTCCAAGCCTTGTCAGGATGGCCTATTGGCCTGAAACACCAGACTCATGAGCTGCCTCTTTAACAATGTATAAGTGTTCTGGTCTCCCAATGGAGGCGTGGGTTCAAATTCCACTTCTGACAATCGGTTTTCACATTTAGGTTGTACTAGAATGACAACATCCATTGTGGATTAATGCTACCATGTCACCGACAGCAAAAACCCCACAGACACAAGTTTTCACAAATTTTTGTGAAAACTCTGCTAGGCCATCCTCTTAAGGATTCCTGCTACCATGTCACCGATAACAAAAAAATCCAAAGAGTTTGCAGATACTACATAAAGATCAAATTGAAAACTCTGCTAGACCATGCTGGTAAATCTTTCATTTAAGTTAAATGGAGCAAGAATTTGCAATTAAAGGTTACAGGAACTGAAAAGCAGCATAGAAAACGACCACAAATGGACTCAAACCCTCAATCTTTACATTGGGTGGCTGTTCTGGTCTCCAAATGGAGGCTTGGGTTCAAATCCCACTTCTGACATTCAGTTTTCACTGATCACAAAAAGATCCAGAGAGTTTTCAGATACTACATAAAGATCAAATTGTTGTGAAAAATCTGCTAGGCCATGCTGTTAAATCTATCATTTAAGTTAAACAGAGTAATAATTTGCAAGTAAAGGTCAAAGGAACTGCAAAAAAAACAACCACAAAGGGACTCAAACCCTCAATCTTCTGATCTGAATTCAGACGCCTTATCCATTAGGCCACTCGGTCTGCCACAGGCCACCTTTTTGGTTTGTGGTGTGCAGATCAGCCAAACACTTGAAGATAACCTCAGACATCTTCATCTACTTGCTTTGCTCAAGCCAATTTGGTAGAAAGGATCTGCAAAGTATGACTTGGTGCCAAGGTCATGCTTTAAGAAGTACATTTGTAAAAGGGCCTAGGTGCAGAGCGTTACTACAGCTCTTTGACAATTGTGATAAATCAATAAAGTCCAACGAGTAGAGTATATTTCCAGAGGCAGCCAGAACTCACTGAGTGTCTTGTCAGGATGGCCAAGTGGTCTATATCGCCAGTCTCAAGCGTTATCTCTTCACATTGTGTGGGTGTTCTGGTCTCCAAATCGAGGCATGGGTTCAAATCCCTCTTCTGACATTCAGTTTTCACATTTAGGTTCAACAGAATGACCACATTCATTGAGGATTCCTGCTACCATGTCACTGATCACAAAAAAAATCCAAAGACTTTGCAGATTCTATATAAAGATCAAATTGTTGTGAAAACACTGCTAGGCCATGCTGTTAAATCTATCATTTAAGTTAAACAGAGCAAGAATTTGCAATTAAAGCTCACAGGAACTTAAAGGCAGCTTAAAAAAAGGCCACAAATGGACTCAAACCCTCAATTTTTACATTGGGTGGGTGTTCTGGTCTCTAAATGGAGACGTGGGTTCAAATCCCACTTCTGACAATCAGTTTTCACATTTAGGTTGAACAGAAAGACCACATCCTTTGTGGATTCCTACTACCATGTCATCGATCACAAAAAAATCCAGATAGTTTTCAGATACTACATAAAGATCAAAGTGTTGTGAAAACTCTGCTAGCCCATGCTGTTAAATCTATAATTTAAGTTAAATAGAGTAAGAATTTGCAAGTAGTAGAGGTTATAGAAACTGGAAAGCAGCAAAGAAAATGACCACGAAGTAACTCAAACCCTCAATCTTCATTGGGTGGGTGTTCTGGTCTCAAAATGGAGGCGTGGGTTCAAATCCCACTTCTGACATTCAGTTTTCACTGATCACAAAAAAATCCAGAGAGTTTTCAGATACTACATAAAGATCAAATTGATGCCAAGGTCATGCTTTAAATACATTTGTAAAAGGGCCTAGGTGCAGAGCGTTAATACAGCTCTTTGACAATTGTAATAAATCAATAGAGTCCAACGAGTAGAGTATATTTCCAGAGGCAGCCAGAATTGAGTGAGTGTCTTGTCAGGGTGGCCGAGTGGTCTAAGGCACCAGACTCAAGAGTGATTTTTTCACATTGTGTGGGTGTTCTGGTCTTCAATCAGTTTACACATTTAGGTTGAACAGAAAGCCCACATCCTCCTGCTACCATGTCACCGATCACAAAAAAATCCAAAGAGTTTGCAGATACTACATAAAGATCAAATTGTTGTGAAAACTCTGCTAGGCCATGCTGTTAAATCTATAATTTAAGTTAACGGAGTAAGACTTCACAAGTAAAGCTCACAGGAACTGGAAAGCAGCATAGAAAATGACCACGAAGCGACTCAAACCCTCAATCTTCTGATCTGAAGTCAAGACACCTTATCCATTAGGCCACGCAGTCTGCCACAGGCCACTTTTTTGGTTTGTGGTGTGCGGATCAGCCAAACACTTGAAGATGACCTCAGAGATCTTCATCTATAATGTTTATATATATATATATATATTATATATAATATATACAGAAATACACTTCTCTTTATGGGAGAACTAAGGGGACTCCTATAACACAGGTGGACACTAATTAGGGGTATTGGCAGGGGGATGGGGTGCTCCAGCCCAAGGGATCTGGTCAGGACCCCCATTATTACCCCTAATTTGTTTCCACATGTGTTATAGGAGGAGGCCTCTTAGTTCTTCCATAAAGAGGAGTGTATTTCTCCATGGTTGGGAAGCAGGATCTTTCATTCTATGAATAGTGTAGGACCTACTGATAATGGGGTACTTTGACACAGTAGTGGGCTTAAGCACCATACGTTGTGACCAAGTTCCCACATTTTTGCCTATTTTCTGGTGTTTTAAATAGCCTTGCAGGATTTAAATGTCATTTTTGTGTGTGTGCTCTGTAATCTTCTGTTCTCATAATTTCATTCAAGCACGCATGCGTGCATCAATGCAAATCCGTACGTGCTCCTGCGCATTCCAGCGGCCATGCAAGATACCGACAGGAATGCCAGGCCTTTTGTGAACAATGCCCTAACAGTATGCTATTGAGCCACAGCATGCAGAGGAGGTGGTGGACTGGCTTACTAAACCATCCTCATCCTCTATCACCCAAGCTGAGACTAGTGCACAGTACACTGCAGCTGCCAGAGCGGTTTATTTTGCCTCCTTGTCCACAGCTACTCCTGCCATAGCCCTAGCATCATGCATGGAAAAGTCAACTGAATTACTTGAACACAGCGTCAGCCACTTGCTTCTTAACAATGCACAGGCATTACTTGATTCAGATGTTGGTTGTGAGATTGAGGAAGGGAGTATCATGAGCCTACAGAGAGGGGAGAACACTGATAAACAACAAATTGGCAGTCATATTCCCCCAGCCACAGCGTATTGCCAGGTTGGCTCCAGTGATGATGAGGATGGAGGGGATGATGATGATGAGGTCACTGACATGACTTGGGAGCAGAGGAGAGAAGTGAGGGGGATGCACAACCCTGAAGAGGCAGGATGTCATCCAGAGGCAGCCATCATGGAACAGTAGAGAGAAGTCATCCTATGCAATGAGATTGTGGAGGTGTTATCTCCTGGCCCACTTCCCACAGCTCAGTTGTGTGGGCCTATTTTTAGCACATGTGCAGCTGATCACGCTGTTGCAATTTGCAATCTCTAAATAAAAAAGGGGGGTCCTGTGAGCCACCACTACTAGATGCTTAAATAGAATAAAGCAGCAAACCAGCTGCTAGCATGAAACACGTCTCACAAATCGTGCCAAAGCAAATGTACAAATAGATTACGCTGCGCTGGAAGAAATATATCATATTAAATGTGATGCACACTCTATCAGTGTAGGTGCCAAAGTGAATACATTAATACATAAATAAATATGAAGTATATCCGGTGTGATCAATAAAATAGTAAGTAAATAGGCAGATATAAACATAAATTATAACATATAAGTAGATTACACAACTCACTTCAAAGTGCTCATGTGCATAGATGTGTATATAAATAAAAAAATGTAAAAATATGAACTAAAGTGCACTTGTGCATATGTGTGATTTCCAATTGTGCTACGGATGACCGTGCCAAACCAGTCCATACAAAATAAATTATAAATCAAGGTGCTCCTATGCATATATGTGACTTTCAGCAGCGTCACTGGTAATTGTGGTGGTAAAGTTCATAAATTCAAACGGCCCAGTAGGTGATCCAAAACATGCCAAGGTGTTATCACTCAGGTGCTCCCCTTAGGTAGTGAACGCTCACCTTAGAGAGTGTGACTTTGCAACTAAGCTCAGCCAAATCACACGTTTGAACCACTTCTGGGCTCTTTTAATGGTACCGGGATCCTGGACTCCTCAGTGTGTCCCTCCGAGATATATGTAATAGGAAAACTTGATGGTATAAAACTTTATTGCACTATCAAGTTTTCTTATTACATTACATTGACACACTGCCCCAGCTGCTGCATCAAAATAGAAAAAAAATACACTCCCTGCCACCCACATGCTTAAGTCTAAATTCCAGCTTCTCCAAATTGCTGGCTTTACGACTCCTGCCTTTTCGTCTGCTGGATTCCCTTCTGTGAATGTGCAGAATGTACTGTACCACAATGGCACATTCCCAGTCAGTATTTATTTGCACGTAAGGTCATTCCAGCTCTGTACCATAGTGTGGAAGGCAATATTTTGACATCGTTGGGCAAGGCAGTCAGCAGCAAGGTCCACCTTACTGCTGACACGTGGTCCAGCAAGCATGGTCAGGGACAATATATTCATTCACAGCACACTCCGTAACCCTGTTTGCAACTAGGAAGGATGCAGGATGGAGCTCAGTGCTGGAGCTTGTTTTCCTGCCATGTCTCCATACAGCTGGTGGTGATGATGCAAGATCTATCAGCTTCACCCACTCCTCCTTCTCCATGCCCTCCTCTGCTGAATTACCCTATGAAGCACCAGTACCCCCTAAGCATTCAAGGGGCTATTCAACGAGTCAGGCTAACAGATGTCATGTAGTGCTTCAGCTGGTCAGTCTAGGGCCAGATGTGGTTGGCGCCATGGAAGCTTGAGCCAGAAATGGTGGTGTGCGATAATGGCACTAACCCTCTGTCCGCCCTTCGACAAGGAAAGTTGACATGTCCTCAATTTGGTGGTGCAGCGTTTCTGAAACAGGTACCCAGGTTTGCAAGATCTTCTAAGACAGGCCAGAAGAGTCTGTAACCATTTCAGGCGGTCATACACAGCCAGTGTTCGGCTGGCTGAAATTCAGCAGAATTTCCACCTGCCCAAAAACCACCTGATTTGTGACATCCCCACCAGATGGAACTCAACTTTTGAAATGCTGCAGCAACTGCACATGCAACAGAGGGCCATCAACAAGTATCTGTGTGAGTATGGCACAATGACAGGCTCATAGGAGCTCTGCTTTTTTACCCCATGCCAATGGCTGCTGATAAAGTATGCATGCACTGTATTGTCACCATTTGTGGAGACGACAAGGATGGTGAGCCATGACAATGCATGCATCAGTAATACTATCCTTCTTGTGTTCCTGTTGGAGCTTGCTCTGCGTGGCATTAAAGACAGGGCACTCCAGCCAGTGCAGCTGGAGGAAGAGGACTTCCTTACCTCTCAAGGCCCGCTTTATGCAGACACCATTCTTGCGATACCACGGAACACACAAGAGGAGAGGGAGGAGGATGAGGAAGATTCTGGCAGTTTTGGTGGCATTGAAGCAGAGGAAGACATATGTCAAACCTTAAGAGATGGTTTTCAGTCCCCAGAAACCTTGGGAGTAGTACGTGGCTGGGAGGAGGCAGTTCTAGATGGGCTCCCTTATTCTTCAAAGCCTGCAAAAGGACCCAAGAATTTGTGGCATCAAGAAGACGGATCATTATTGGTTGGCAACCCTCCTTGACCACCGCTACAAGGGGAAAGTCTCGGAACTCATCCTGCCCTCGCAGAGGGAGCATATGGTGAAATATCTTGAGGACACATTTAAGAAGAGTTTATGTAACACCTTTCCAGACTCTGGTAGGTTACAGTCTCATGGAAAATGTAGTTTTGAGGCTTCTGTTGATCAAAGGAGGAGAGGTGGATTAGTGATGTTTTTTTTTTTTTTTAATTCTCTTTATTGATTTTTAATAGATTTACAAAAACAGAGCCTTGGAGCATTCCCCGGCTGCCTAAAACAATGCTGTTAGCGACAGAAAAACAAAACAAAAAAGAGAAAAAAAACTAGATATCACTGCTCAGCCACTCCATTCAGAGATATTATGAAAGGAGAATGTGCAACTCGTCTTCAATAGAGGTGAGGTTTCCCAAGAGGAAACTCTGGTACTAGGCCTAGGGTACTAAGGGTTCAACTAAGAGTGATGTATTTTAAAAAAATATCTGTTCTTGGCCCAGGGCTGTTAGCTTCCACATCCCATCGGCAGCGTTTACATAATGTGGTGGAAAATTATCTAGGGGCGAAAACACATACAGAGAGCTTTCCAGTAGATCAGGGGTGCCCAAACTTTTGAGGAGCGAGGGCCACTTTATCGACTTGGTAACTGGTCGCGGGCCACAATGAGCGTAAAGGGGGGATGGCAGGTCTGTGTCCACTCTGCATATGTAGAGCAGACACGGATGCAACCCACTCTACCCTAAGGGCCCTCCGATCCGCCCAGACAGAAGGGGACAGATCCCCTTCTATTTTTTTTCTAAGGAGATCGGATGGCAGATAGGCGGGTGTAAATGGACACGAGTCCATTTACATCTGCCGCTCTATAGAAGTGAATGGAGAGTCCGTTTGAGTCCACCTGAAAAACAGACAGGCGGACCCGATCGGACAGGTCATGTGAAAGGGGCCTAAGGCTGCTTTCAAACTGATGCACAGCGGTTTACCTGCTCCTCAACTGACCTCAAACTTCACTTCTTCCTCAGGATTCCTGCAGCTGGCTGGTACTGCTGGCTGGTACTGACGGTGGGTACTGTTGACAGGTGCTGGTACTGTTGGCTGGTACTGGTACTGCTGGCTGGTACTGGTACTGCTGACTGGTACTGCTGGCGGGTACTGGTACTGCTGGCTGGTACTGCTGGCGGATACTGGTACTGCTGGCTGGTACTGATACTGGTGGCTGGTACTGGTACTCCTGGCGGGTACTGCAGGCTGGTACTGGTACTGCTGGTTTATACTGCTGGCTGGTACGGATGGTGGGTACTGGTACTGCTGGCAGATACTTCTGGCTGGTACTGGTACTGCTGGTTTATACTGCTGGCTGGTACTGATGACTGGTACTGATGGTGGGTACTGGTACTGCTGGCGGGTACTGGTACTGATGACTGGTACTACTGGCTGGTACTGGTACTACTGGTTGGTACTGGTACTGCTGGCTGGTACTGGTACTGCTCGTTGGTACTGGTACTGTTGGTTGGTACTGCTGGCTGGTACTGGTACTGTTGGTTGGTATTGGTACTGCTGGCTGGTACTGATACTGGTGGCTGGTACTGATAATGGTGGCTGGTACTGGTGGCTGCAGTCCCAGATCGCGGGTTCCTGTGTCCCGACCCATCCCTGAGCATAATTGTGACAGAAGCTTGCAGCTGCAGTAGAGAGCAGAGGCGATGCTTCCTGTCACATGCAGAGTACATTTGGTATCACTCCGCCTGTGAAGGAGCCGGCGCTATACAGGAAGCATCGGCTCTGCTTCCTCTAGCGGCGGCTCCATTCTTCGCACTAATGCTCGGAGATGGCGGGTCGGGAACAGGCGATCTGGGCTTGCCGACCCGCCATCTCAGAGCAGGACATGGCGGGCCACATCAGAGGGCGTCGTGGGCCACATGTGGCCTGCGGGCCAGAGGTTGGGCACCCCTACATTAGATGATCCACTGGGTTACTTGGTCATAAGAATAGACCACTGGCCATAAATTACCCAGTATGCAAATGAGCTGCTGGGCTGCCCTTCATCCAGCGTGCTTTCTGAATGAGCATTCAGTGCTGCTGGAGGTTTTGTGACAGATAAAAGAGCGTGTCTGTCCACAGACTCCATTGACCAGTTGACAATTGTCAAAATGAATCAGTCCTGGATTAGCAGCAGCTATCTTGATGCCGATGTCGCTGCTTAAATGTTTTTGGGATCTGGAATCTCTGCAAGACTTCTTAGCTTTTTTTTTGGTATAGGTTTTATGGGCGCAATTAACACCCAAGGACCAATTTTTCCACAACTGTTTGACAAGTGCATATACAGTGGGGACGGAAAGTATTCAAACATCCTTAAATTTTTTCTCATTTGCTCATTTGCACTGTGAGCTGTAAGGTCTTATATAGACAGGTGTGTGGCTTTCCTAATCAAGTCCAATCAGTATAATCAAACACAGCTGGACTCAAATGAAGGTGTAGAACCATCTCAAGGATGATCAGAAGAAATGGACAGCACCTGAGTCACAGCAAAGGATCTGAATATTTAGGACCATGTGCTATTTCAGTTTTTCTTTTTTTAATAAATCTGCAAAAATGTCAACATTTCTGTGTTTTCCTGTCAATATGGGGTGCTGTGTGTACATTAACCACTTCAGCCCCGGAAGGTTTTACACCCTTCCTGACCAGAGCACTTTTTACAATTCGGCACTGCGTCGCTTTAACTGCTAATTGCGCGGTCATGCAATGCTGTACCCAAAACGAAATTTGCGTCCTTTTCTTCCCACAAATAGAGCTTTCTTTTGATGGTATTTGATCACCTCTGCCGTTTTTATTTTTTGCGCTATACACGGAAAAAGACCGAAAATTTTGAAAAAAAATGATATTTTCTACTTTTTGTTCTAAAAAAAATCCAATAAACTCAATTTTAGTCATACATTTAGGCCAAAATGTATTTGGCCACATGTCTTTGGTAGAAAAAATGTCAATAAGTGTATATTTATTGGTTTGCGCAAAAGTTATAGCGCCTACAAACTAGGGTACATTTTCTGGAATTTACACAGCCTTTAATTTATGACTGCCTATGTCGTTTCTTGAGGTGCTAAAATGGCAGGGCAGTACAAAACCCCCACAAATGACCCCATTTTGGAAAGTAGACACCCCAAGGAATTTGCTGAGAGGCATGTTGAGCCCATTGAATATTCATTTTTTTTGTCCCAAGTGATTGAATAATGACAAAAAAAAAAAAAAAAAATTACAAAAAGTTGTCACTAAATGATATATTGCTCACACAGGCCATGGGCATATGTGGAATTGCACCCCAAAATACATTTAGCTGCTTCTCCTGAGTATGGGGATACCACATGTGTGGGACTTTTTGGGAGCCTAGCCGCGTACGGGGCCCCCGAAAACCAATCACTGCCTTCAGGATTTCTAAGGGCGTACATTTTTGATTTTACTCCTCACTACCTATCACAGTTTTGAAGGCCATAAAATGCCCAGATGGCATAAAACCCCCCCAAATTACCCCATTTTGGAAAGTAGACACCCCAAGCTATTTGCTTTGAGGCATGTTGAGTCCATGGAATGTTTTATATTTTGACACAAGTTGCGGGAAAGTGACAAATTTTTTTTTTTTTTGCACAAAGTTGTCACTAAATGATATATTGCTCACACAGGCCATGGGCATATGTGGAATTGCACCCCAAAATACATTTAGCTGCTTCTCCTGAGTATGGGGATACCACATGTGTGGGACTTTTTGGGAGCCTAGCCGCGTACGGGGCCCCGAAAACCAATCAGTGCCTTCAGGATTTCTAAGGGCGTACATTTTTGATTTTACTCCTCACTACCTATCACAGTTTCGGAGGCCATGGAATGCCCAGGTGGCACAAACCCCCCCCAAATGACCCCATTTTGGAAAGTAGACACCCCAAGCTATTTGCTGTGAGGCATGGTGAGTATTTTGCAGCTCTCATTTGTTTTTTAAAATAAAGAAAGACGAGAAAAAAAATTTTTTTTTTTCTTTTTTCAATTTTCAAAACTTTGTGACAAAAAGTGAGGTCTGCAAAATACTCACTATACCTCTCATCAAATAGCTTGGGTGTCTACTTTCCAAAATGGGGTCATTTGGGGGGGGGTTTTGCCACCTGGGCATTCCATGGCCTCCGAGACTGTGATAGGTAGTGAAGAGTGAAATCAAAAATTTACGGCCTTAGAAAGCCTGAAGGCGGTGCTTGGTTTTCGGGGTCCCGTACGTGGCTAGGCTCCCAAAAAGTCTCACACATGTGGTATCCCCGTACTCAGGAGAAGCAACAGAATGTATTTTGGGGTGTAATTTCACATATTCCCATGGCATGTTTGAGCAATATATCATTTAGTGACAACTTTGCGCAAAAAAAAATAAAAAAAATAAAAAATTGTCTCTTTCCCGCAACTTGTGTCACAATATAAAATATTCCATGGACTCGACATGCCTCTCAGCAAATAGCTTGGGGTGTCTACTTTCCAAAATGGGGTCATTTGGGGGGGTTTTGAACTGTCCTGGCATTTTATGCACAACATCTAGAAGCTTATGTCACACATCACACACTCTTCTAACCACTTGAAGACAAAGCCCTTTCTGACACTTTTTGATTACATAAAAAAATAATTTTTTTTTGCAAGAAAATTACTTTGAACCCCCAAACATTATATATTTTTTTAAAGCAAATGCCCTACAGATTAAAATGGTGGGTGTTTCATTTTTTTTTTTCACACAGTATTTGCGCAGCGATTTTTCAAACGCATTTTTTGGGGAAAAAACACACTTTTTTAAATTTTAATGCACTAAAACACACTATATTGCCCAAATGTTTGATGAAATAAAAAAGATGATCTTAGGCCGAGTACATGGATACCAAACATGACATGCTTTAAAATTGCGCACAAACGTGCAGTGGCGACAAACTAAATACATTTTTAAAAGCCTTTAAAAGCCTTTACAGGTTACCACTTTAGATTTACAGAGGAGGTCTACTGCTAAAATTACTGCCCTCAATCTGACGTTCGCGGTGATACCTCACATGCATGGTGCAATTGCTGTTTACATTTGACGCCAGACCGACGCTTGCGTTCGCCTTAGCGCGAGAGCAGGGGGGACAGGGGTGCTTTTTTTTTTTTTTTCTTTATTATTATTATTTTTTTATCTTATTTTTAAACTGTTCCTTTCATTTTTTTTTTTTTTTTAAATCATTTTTATTGTTATCTCAGGGAATGTAAATATCCCCTATCATAGCAATAGGTAGTGACAGGTACTCTTTTTTGCAAAAATTGGGGTCTATTAGACCCTAGATTTCTCCTCTGCCCTCAAAGCATCTGACCACACCAAGATCGGTGTGATAAAATGCTTTCCCAATTTCCCAATGGCGCTGTTTACATCCGGCGAAATCTAAGTCATAAAATGCTCGTAGCTTCCGGTTTCTTAGGCCATAGAGATGTTTGGAGCCACTCTGGTCTCTGATCAGCTCTATGGTCAGCTGGCTGAATCACCGGCTGCATTCTCAGGTTCCCTGTTGAGACAGGAGAGCCAGAGAAAAACACGGAAGACGTTGGGGGGGGGGTCATTCCCTCCCACTGCTTGTAAAAGCAGTCTAGAGGCTAATTAGCTGCTAGGATTGCTTTTACATGAAAGCCAATCGCTGGCTGAAAAGAATGATACCAAGATGATACCTAAACCTGCAGGCATCATTCTGGTATAACCACTCAAAGTCGTGAATGGCGTACCTGAAGACAAAAAAATGGTTAACAATAAAGCACAGTAAACGGTAAGGTATAAAAAATTGCATATCTGAAAAGCAAACATGATAAAACATAACAACAATAAAACATTGCAGAATAGAATACAGTAAAAAAGAGCAGAACAATAGAGAGAGAATAGAGAGAGAGAACAATAAAACGACAACTATTTTTTTTTTATTTTATATTTTTGTTTGTGTTTTTTTTTTTTTTTTTACACTTTTTTTTGTAACTAACTTTTATAACTGTAACCGGTTCCAGGTTCGGGTCTCTCAAAATGCGATGGCATCTTGGGAGACCCTGTGAAAGTGTGCCTAGTCTGTGCAATGCTGTACCCTACGCTAATACTCAACTAGTGAATGGTAGTGTTCAAAACATTCACCAATGCAAAGACCAGGATTGTCAGGACAGGAGGGACAATAATAGCGGTGTCACGCCTATATCCGCGCTTGCTGCAGACACGACATCTTTTTTGGGGGGGGGGTTCGTTGGGTAGGGGTACTCGGGAGGACATAAAGAAAATGCCTCTCATGCAGCCGACTGCATTTGGTTGGGGATGTGAATGGGGGAAGTACGGGCGCTGCAGAAGCGGTGGGTTCCCAATTAGGATTGGCGAATGCAGCAGGAAGGGCACTATGGACACGACGGGCCTGTGTTTGTCTTCTTGGTGGCAGCGGGACACTACTTGTGCTTGCCACCTCACCAGCTTGAACTGCATTTATGGGACTCGCCATGTCACCAAGTGTTACTACAGTGCTGGTTTGACTACGACCGGGGTGTACTAGGCTGCTGGTGCTTGCCAGTTCACCAAAACGCTCCCAAATAACTTAGCGATCGCAGGGATCAGGCCTGACTCTGCGAACGCTGCAGTTATGCGTTTAGTGTTTTGTAAGTGTCAGTGATCGATCGATACTGCACTTGGGTGGGCTGGGCCGGGCGGAGGGGCAAAACGCAGGTGCTAGCAGGTATCTGGGCTGATCCCGCTAACACTGCGTTTGTGGGAACCCTAAACTGCTGGGGACGCTAGTATAGATCTGATCAGATCAGATATTGATCCGATCAGATACTATACCACTAAGGGAGGTGTACGCTGCGTGCGTGGGTGTTAGCGGTACTGGCGCTAACCTGACGCTGCCTGGGGCTGGTGCTTGCCAGTTCACCAAAACGCTACCAAGAAAACTGTTAGCGATCGCAGGGATCAGGCCTGACTCTGTGAACGCTGCAGTTATGCGTTTAGTGTTTTGTAAGTGACAGTGATCGATCGATACTGCACTTGGGCTGGGCCGGGCGGAGGGGAAGAACGCAGGTGCTAGCGGGTATCTGGGCTGATCCCGCTAACACTGCGTTTTTGGGAACCCTAAACTGCTGGGGACACTAGTATAGATCTGATCAGATCAGATATTGATCCGTACAGATACTATACCACTAAGGGAGGCGTATGCTGCGTGCGTGGGTGTTAGCGGTACTGGCGCTAATCTGACGCTGCCTGGGGCGACGCATATCACCGCCGGGTGATCAGGGGGCTAAACCTTTATTAGGTAATAAACGGCGGGTCCCCTGACACTATAAAAAATAAACGAACTAACCAGCGTCACCCGTAACGGTTATACGGTGATCAGTGGTGAAAGGGTTAACTAGGGGGCAATCAAGGGGTTAAAACATTTATTAGGTAGTATATGGGGGTCCCTGTCACTATAAAACGCTGACGGCGAACCTAAATATTTACGTTCCTAACTAGCGTCACCAGCGACACTAATACAGCGATCAGAAAAATGATCGCTTAGTGACACTGGTGACAGGGGGTGATCAAGGGGTTAAAACTTTATTAGGGGGGGTTAGGGGGTTATCCTAGACCTAAAGGGGGGTAATATTCACTGCCCTAACACTGTAACTGTCACAAACTGACACCATGCAGTAATCAGAAAAAAAAAAAAAATACTGCTTGCTGTCAGTTTGTGACAGGGGGGGGTGATTGGGGGGGGATCGGGGGGCGATCGGGGGGGGATCGGGGGTGTAAAGTATGCCTGGCATGTTCTACTGTGTGTGTTTGTGTTGTGTGCACTTACATGTCTTCTCTCCTCGGCGCTGGAACGGAAACTGCCGAGCCGAGGAGAGATGACATCACATCCTCTGCCTGTGTGAAACTACACACAGGCAGGGGAGGATTCCGATTGGCTGGGAGCGATCGCGAGGGGGGGGCCACGATCGGATGGTCTCCCCCTCGCCTCCCGATGCTCCCAGTCAAATGCCGACCGCCGCTGGCACCGGGGGGGGTCGGATCGGACCCCCCGCCCGCGGGAGGCAGATCACGTACAGGTACGTGATTCTGCCTGCCCGTGCCATTCTGCCGACGTATATATACGTTAGGCGGTCGGCAAGTGGTTAATGAGGAAAAAAATTAACTTAAATGATTTTAGCAAATGGCTGCAATATAACAAAGAGTGAAAAATTTAAGGGGGTCTGAATACTTTCGTCCCCACTGTAATTTCATTTTTTTTACAGCAAGGCCAATTCTTGCTTTCATCAGGAATACTTCTAAAAGGTTACGGTGTGAAGGCACCAACAACAAAGTCCAATTTTTTCACACCTGTTGGACAGGTGCATATAATTTAATTTTTTTGCACAACTGTTTGCACAGGAGCACTTTAGTGATCAATTTATGAACTTTTGCATTTTTTGAATGTAATATATTTTGCACTTTTGCATAAGGATATTTTTGGATTGCATAATATTTTGATTGGATTTTCTGTTCACTTCAAAGGTTTTGCACATGTCATATATGGTATTTTGCACACAGTAATTTTATTTAGAGCTTCACTTTTAGGATATACATATTTGATTAACCTGGTATTTAGGTTTTAGTGCACAGCTGCTGTATTTACTTTTGATAACACACTAGCGTGGATTTTTTTCTATATAGTATTTGTTTGTATAAACTGTAACTTAACCTGTCCATATCTCTAGACCTACTGATTTTTTTTTAAGGGTGGTTTTAATAGGGCTCAATTGCCCACACTTTGAAAGGTTCATCCTAAATAAATGATTTGAATTTACTTTTATACTTCTTGCACATTTTACATGTACTGTATATTCTGTTAATTTTGTTAATGACCCTGGGACTTAGCCATCTGTGCTTAGTAATAAGTGCATCTCCAAAATTATAGTCATTATTCATAAGGTAGCAATTTCATCTTCATGCTATGCAATCACTATTCCCTCTGGACAGTTCACATATATAAATGTTGTTATATAAATGCTAGAACACCAAAACAGCTTAATACAATGTTAGCAAAACTTATACTACATTAATATTCAGTATAAAATTTCACACGTTTTTAGACTATTTTTTCAAATACATTTTGCCATTCTGAATTTCTAAATTTTTAAAATGTATTGACATACTAATTATTACGTAAAAAAGAGCATGCAGCCATGATGTATATAGAAAAGAATGCAATGATATTGTTGTTTCTCTGTGGTGGTACATGTCAGTCTCTACAATATGGCTGCAGACCAGGTACACATTATCCTCAAAGACCCTTCTACATGAGTGGAGACATTCTAATAGGAGGACTATTTGACATACACATGTACTACAAAACTGAGGCTTTTAACTATTCAAGCCCTCCACATCTCCAACCAAGGAAAATAAGGTCAGTGTTATTCATAGTGCTCACATTATTGTTATTTTTATTATAATTTAAAAGAAATTTATATTAGCAAGATTGTTTTTTTTTTCTATTATGTATTAAGACTCAATAAAACATGATAATAAAAAAGTGAAAATGTTAATCATTTTCAGCATGCTGCTTGAAGACTTCTACAACTTTTTAAGTTTAGTATTTGCCGTGGATGAGATCAACCGCAACCCTAACATATTACCAAATGTAACTTTGGGCTATAATATATATGATTCCTATGTTGACCTCTTCAGAACCGTCCAAGGTGCTGTTCTTATTTATTCAGGAAACACTTCACAATATCCTAACTATAATTGTGATCAGTATGGAGTTCTTGCTGCTGTCGTTGAAGGGATGTCATCTAGCTTTTCTTTACAATATGCTAATATATTTGGAATGTATAAGTATCCCCAGGTAAAATACCTACTTTAAATAAAAAACAAATATTTTGTAATGCATGCATAATAATGATAGATAGATAGATAGATAGATAGATAGATAGATAGATAGATAGATAGATAGATAGATAGATAGATAGATAGATAGATAGATAGATAGATAGATAGATATTTTTTTTAGGTCTGAATGGTGATACTACAATTTATGAAGTTAGTCTGTCCTCCCATTGTTTTGATGGGTTTCCTCTGGGTGCCCCACTGTTCACCCAAACACTTGCTAGTAGGTTAATCATCACCAAACTACACTGACCCTAGAGTTTTGAAGTTAGCCTTGGAAACTCCTGCTGTGACCGATGTGGACATTCCTATATAAAAATGTAAAACATTCTATGAAATATCATCACTAAATAAATAATAAATAATTCCTACAATTTTCACCTGTTCTGATTATTTCAAACATTTTTTTGTAGTGACAGAAAGAAAGATTGCCAAAACAGAAGGGAGAGATCAGGTCTATGGTAAAGTGTACTTAAAGGGAAAAAAATTGCAAATAAAAAAAACATAATAGAGCATATACAATTGGGACACAAACCATATTGTAATTTAATTTTATTAAAAATTCCCTTTCCTTTTCAATCTGCAGCTCTGTAATTTTCTGAAAATGCAATGCAATATGGCAACCTGGAGTTGTTGTGTACACAGAATGTGTACAGAACGCCCCCAAGAAACATAATTTCCTGCTTGTGCGATTGGCTCACTGATTTTCCCAGAAGTCTGCACTAAGATACAAGTCAGATTTCAGACATTCCCTGCAACAAAAATGTAATTTTTAGTGAGATACTTCCAATAGGAAATCCTGTCTAAAAGGGGAAAGAGGTTCTGTACTGTAGTTCACTGAGATTACCTAGGCAGGAAGATGAAAGTGCTTGAGATAACTCTTTAGAGTGCAAAGTACACAGCGCAGCAGTAGATTTCTGGCAGGATCAACAGGCATTTGTTTCCACCTATTAAACAGATATAACTTAAACCATTTAAATGGAATATACTGTATATATGTATAAATATATTTACACACACACAGCGGGTAAAATAAGTATTGAATTCATCACCATTTTTCTAGGTAAATGTATTTCTAAAGGTGCTATTGACATGAAATTTTTACCACATGTCGATAACATCCCAAGCAATCCATACATACAAAGAAACCAAATCAAATAAGTTCAGAAATTAAGTTATGTGTAATAAAATTGAATGACACAGGGAAAAGGTATTGAACATGCTAACTGAAATTTATTTAAAAATTCATACAAAATCCTTTGTTGGTAATGGCAGTTTCAAGACGCCTCCTGTATGGAGAAACTAGTCGCATGCATTGCTCAGGTGTGATTTTGGCCCATTCTTCCACACAATCGATCTTCAAATCTTGAAGATTCTGTGAGCCTCTTCTATGAACCCTATTTAGCTCTTTTTTTACAGATTTTCTATTGAAGGCAAGTCGGGTGATTGGTGGGCCATTCTAGCAGCTTTTTTTCTTTCTTTGAAACCAATTGAGAGTTTCCTTGGCTTTGTGTTTGGGATCATTGCTTTGGTGAAATGTCCACCTCGTCTCATCTTCATCATCCTGGTAGATGGCAGCAGATTTTTATCAAGAATGTCTTGGTACATTTTTCCATTCATCCTTCCTTCAATGATATAAAATTTGCCAGTACTATATGCTGAAAAATAGCCCCACACCATGATGTTCTCACCTCCAAACTTCACTGTTGGTATGGGGGTGTTTTTGGGGTGATGTGCAGTGCCATTTGACCTCCAAACATGGTGTGTATTATGGCATCCAAGAGTTCAATTTTGGTCTCATCTGACCAGACTATATTCTCCCAGTATTTCACGGGCTTGTCTAAACTTTAAATGAGCTTCAACATGCTTTTTCTTCAGCAATGGAGTCGTGGGGAACGTGCGTACAGGCCATGGCGGTTGAGTGCATTACTTATTGTTTTCTTTGAAACAATTGTACCTGCTAATTCCAGGTCTTTTTTAGCTCTACACAAGTGGCCCTTGTCTCTTGGACAACTCTTCTTATAAGGGGTACTTATCTCAGATGATTGCAAAATGAGAAAACAGTGTGGCCAGGCAGTGGGAAAAGCTAATAGAATTCTGGGATGCATCACTAGAGGGATCGCCAGCAGGAGGAAGGAGATTCTGATTCCCCTTTATACAGTAGATCTTTAGTCAGACCTTATTTAGAATACCGTCTCCAGTTCTGAAAACCTCACTTACAAAAAGATTTTAATAAGATAGAATGAGTCCAGAAACAGGTAACAAAAATGGTGAAAGGTGTGGGGGATGAAACATTTCGAGAGCGACTTCAGGAACTTAACATGTACAGTCTGGAGGAAAGAAAAGAAAGGGGAGACATGACTGAAACCTTTAAATACATCATGGGGGTGAAAAAGGTTCAGGAAGGCAGTTTTTTTAATATGAAACCAAAATCAAGAACACAGGGACATGTCCTCAAACTAACTGGAGGCAAGTTCAAAACAAATCTTAGAAAGTATTATTTTACTGAAAGGGTAATTGATGCTTGGAATAAAATACCAGCAGAGGTAGTAAGACAGTCAACAGTAAATGGCTTCAAACATGCTTGGGATAAACATAGATCTTTAGTCAGACAACAAAGTTAACACAAAAAAATAAAAAATAAAATAAAAAAAATGGGCAGACTTGATAAACTATTCAGTCTTTTTTGCAGTTACTTTTCTATGTTTCTTCTGATAATTCTTTTTACTCCTAGTCAGAAATCTTGTGAGGAGCACCTGGCTGTGGCCTGTTTATGGTGAAATTATGTTCTTTCCACTTTCGGATTAAGGCCCCAACAGTGCTCACTGGTACATTCAGAAGTTTAGAAATCCTTCTGTAACCAATGCCATAGAGTGTTATGCAACAATAAGGTTGCAAAGGTTTTGCTTTTACCCATCATGAAATGTTTCTTGTGTGACACCTTGGTAATAAGACACCTTTTTATAGGCCATCAGTTGAGCCTAAACCAGCTGATATTAATTTGCACGGACAAGGGACAGGATTGCTTTCTAATTACTGATAGATTTCAGCTGGTGTCTTGGCTTTCCATGCCTTTTTGCACTTCCCTTTTTTCATGTGTTCAATACTTTTTCCCTGTGTCATTCCATTTTATTAAACATAACTTAATTTCTGGACTTATTTGTTTTGGTTTCTTTATATGTATTGATTGCATGGGTTGTTACCGACATGTGGTAAACATTTCATCTTAATAGCACCTTAACAAATATATTTACCTAGGAAAATGGTGACATGTTCAATAATTATTTTACCCACTATATATAGACTATATTGTCAAAAGTTTTGGGACGCTTGCCTTTACACACACATGAACTTTAATGGCATCCCAGTCTTAGTCCGTAGGCTTCAATATTGAGTTGGCCGCCCTTTTTAGCTATACCAGCTTCAACTATTCTGGGAAGGCTGTCTACAAAGTTAAGGAGTGTGTCTATGGGAATATTTGACCATTCTTCCAGAAGTGCATTCGTAAGATCAGGCACTGATGTTGGACGAGAAGGTTTGGCTCGCAGTCTCCGCTCTAATTCACCCCAAAGGTGTTCTATCAGGTTGAGGTCAGGGCTCTGTGCAGACCAGTCAAGTTCCTCCACCCCAAACTCGCTCATCCATGTCTTTATGGACCTTCCTTTGTGCATTGGTAAGCAGTCATGTAGGAACAGGAAGGGGCCACCCCCAAACTGTTTCCACAAAGTTGGGAGCATGAAATTGTCCAAAATGTCTTGGTATGCTGATGCCTTAAGAATTCCCTTCACTGGAAATAAGGGACCAAGCCCAACCCCTGAAAAACAAAACAACCCCACACCATAATCCCCTCTCCACCAAATGATTTGGACCAGTGCACAAAGTAGGGTCCATAAAGACATGCATGAGCAAGTTTGGAGTGGAGAAACTTGACTGGCCTGCACTGATGTTGGACAAGAAGGCCTGGCTCGCAGTCTCCGCTTTAAATCACCCCAAAGGTGTTCTATTGAGTTGAGGTCAGAACTCTGTGCAGGCCAGTCAAGTTCCTCCATCCCAGCCAACTGTTTGCAGGCTTTCTTGTGCATCATCTTTAGAAGAAGCTTCCTTCTGGGACGACATCCATGCAGGATGATTTGATGCAGCGTGCGGATTATGGTCTGAGCACTGACAGGCTGACCCCCCCCACCCCTTCAACCTCTGCAGCAATGCTGGCAGCACTCATACGTCTATTTTCCAAAGACAACCTCTGGATATGACGATGAGCATGTGCACTCAACTTCTTTGGTCGACCATGGCGAGGCCTGTTCTGAGTGGAGACTGTCCTGTTAAACCACTGTATGGTCTTGGCCACCATGCTGCAGCTCGGTTTCAGTGTCTTGGCAATCTTTTTATAGCCTAGGCCATCTTTATATAGAGCAACAATTATTTTTTTCAGATCCTAGGAGAGTTCTTTGCCATGAGGTGCTATGTTGAACTTCCAGTGACCAGTATAAGAGCGTGAGACCGATAACACAAAATTTAACACACCTGCTCCTCATTCACACTTTAGACCTTGTAACACTAACGAGTCACATGACACCGGGGAGGGAAAATGGCTAATTGGGCCCAATATGGACATTTTCACTTAGGGGTGTACTCACTTTTGTTGCCAGCAGTTTAGACATTAATGGCTGTGTGTTGAGTTATTTTGAGTTATTTTGAGGGGACAGCAAATTTACACTGTTATACAAGCTGTACACTCACTACTTTACATTGTAGCAATGTGTCATTTCTTCAGTGTTGTCACATGAAAAGATATAATAAGATAGCACAGAGACACCGGCATTGACAGTTTTATATCCCACTCACTTGACTGCCCGCAGAGCACACACAGAGGAGAGGGGAGGGGAGAGAAGGGGGAACAGATCAGCTGTGTGTCCTGTGTCATCCCGTGCAAGAGAGGACAGACGGAGTGGGATATAAAACTGTCAATGCCGGTGTCTCTGTGCTGCTGTTACATGAGAGACACGCTCTCCGCTCAGAGCCATGCTGTCCTGAGAAGACAGATGACTCTGATGGGCGGCACTGATAGGGGACACTGATAGAAGGCACTGATGGACACTGATAGGGGATACTGATAGAAGACACTGATAGAAGGCACTGATAGGGGATGCTGATAGGGGGCACTGATAGGATTTACTGATGAGCACTGAAGGGAGGCACTGATAGGGGGCAATGAGAAGCCATTAGGGGGCACTGAGAAGGCACTAGGGGGCACTGATAGGAGACACTGATAGGGGGCACTGATAGGATTTACTGATGAGTACTGAAGGGAAGCACTGATAGGGGGCACTGAAAAGGCACTAGGGGGCACTGATAGGGGACACTGATAGGGGACACTGAGAAGGCACTAGGGGGCACTGATAGCGGGCACCGATGGGAGGCACTGGTGGGGAATGAGAAGCACTGATAGGATTTACTGATGAGCACTGATAGGGGGCACTGATAGGCTGCACTGATAGGAGACATTGATGGGCACTTGTAGGTGGCGCTGATAGGCATTGATGAGTGCTGATAGGCAGAACTGATAGGCTGCACTGATGGGCACTGAGGAACACTGATAGTCAGTATTGATGGCACTGATGGGAAGCATTGAAGAGTACTGATAGGTGGCACGGATGGACGCTGTTAGGTGGCATTAATGAGCACTGATAGGTGGTGCTGATAGCCAGATTTGATGGGCACTAATAGGCGGCATTAATGAGCACTGATTGGTAACACTTGTAGGCAGCATTGATGGGCACTGATAGGCGGCATTGATGGGCACTGATAGATGGCACTGATGACTGGGGCACTTATTATCAGTGTAAATAATTTACTGACATTCTTGACAGTTAATGGCAGTCCTTTCCTAACACAGACACAGCATGGGAGGAAAGGGCTGCGGATAACCCCCAAGTCTGTTTACATGTGATCAGCTGACATCACATGGTAAAAGGCCACTGTGATTGCGCTGAATACATGTCCCAGGGGGCATGCGGGAAGCATGGTTTTGGGAGGATGTCCATGGACACCCTCTCAAAATTGGAAGCCCGGGGCTTGGATGGAAGGGGGGCCCATCATGGTTTCTTGCACCGGGGCCCTGAAGGTTCTAGTTACGCCTCTGATTCTCTTAGTAGTAATCTGTATAGAGATCATCCATATGACCTAAAATTCATAGTTTAGAGTTTAAGGGTATAGTAAATTTAAAAATTGTATTATGAGTAGTAATTACAGAGTGCCAGTATCTATTAAGTTTTGGACATCTCCAAATAATTTGGATAACAAGTTAATTTTTTTTTCTAAATATTTGGAACAAGCAGTTCTGGCATTCAAATCAGTTTTATGAGAAGTGCTCTCCCTATAAAAGAACGTGGGAGCTTAGTACACACTGACTCAGTATCTCATAAATAGAGGAGAAACGTTACTCTGGCAATACTTTGTGAGGTGCAAAGTAATTGAATTACCCATATATTTGAAAACATCCCTAAGTTGTGTAGGCCATGAAGGAGTAATGGGAGAAGTAGGGTATCATCTACAAAGGGCATGATTTTCTCATGTATCTCTCCATAATTATAACCCACAATATTTTAAATATATGTGATTAGGCAGCAAGTGGCTTTATGGCTAAGGCAAACAATAATGGCAAAACCAGGCCATCCTTGTCAGGTATTTCTATTCAGGGCAAAGGGTGAGGAAAGTTTACCCCTTCATGTATTTTATACGAACATTCTGTAATGTCAAAGGCCTTAGTGGCATCAAGCGACAGTAAGGCCCTAGTGCCTGAGTTGTAGGGGGGTATTTGCATTTTAATGAATAATCTACAGTGGTTAAAAGAGATGTATGTTTTTTTGTCTTGGTTTTTAATCATACTTACCTAGGTAGATACAGCATCAGTTTGAGGCTGCATCTGTCCCCCCAGCGCCTCTAACACTGATAACCGAGCGATCCAACACCGAGCTTAGGCTGTACTTCTCCTTTAACTGATGTAGATTTGTGGGGCAAAAATCTTGATATCACAAGATAAAAGAGATGGGCATTCAATAGCATATTTAACCAACTCCACTACTGAGAAAAAAAATATGACACTGCTATCTTCATCCTCTGCTGACTTCCCAAATTCTCTTGCCTCTTACTTCATCACAATGTAGGCTATTGCTTTACTTGTAATTCACTATGATGCAGGCCAACTTATTCTTGACCAGCTGCCTAATTCTGCATACATTTTTATTGTCTCAACATTTTATTCTGTTGCCAGATAAGTTTTGCCTCTCAGGATCCTTTACAGGGAGACAAACAGAAGTTCCCCTACTTCTACCGAGCTGTTCCAAGTGAAAACACTATGTATGCTGGAGTAGTAGCCTTATTAAAACACTTTGGCTGGAAATGGATAGGCATTATATATCCAGATTCAGACAGTTGCATCAATGCTATAAAAGTCATAAAAAAAATGCTAACAGAAATTGGGGTATGTATTGACTTTACTTTAATCGTGCCTGCCATTAATGATTACAGCCCAGCTAGGATACAGCAGATAAAGTTTACTATTGCTAGGTCAACCGCAAATGTCATACTAGTATATGGATCTAAAAATGATGTATATTACCTGGAACTAAATGTTCACATTACTCAAATACCAAAGAAAATCTGGATCCATACTGCTGATTCCAGTTTCCGAATGTTCACACAAGAAAATGATACGATGGTCAACGGTTCTCTGAGATTTATAATAAACAAAAAAGAAAATCCAAATTTCATTAAATTCATCAAGGAAGTTAATCCGAGTAGGTTCCCACCAGGAAGGACGTTTACAACGTGGTGGGATGAACTTTGTGCTAACCGATGCCCATTCAATCCAAGAAGGCGGAACTGCACAGGGGTGGAGAATGGCAGACTAATTGTATATTCACATTGTAACCTAAGATTCACAGGCATGAGTGATGTTGTCTACAATTCTGTCTATATCTTGGCCTATGCATTACAAAAATTGTATCAAGAGATACCTATAACTGAAAGGCTAAATAACAAATATAAACTGAAGTTTCAAGATTTACATTCTTGGAAGGTAAGAGAAAAGTAACTGAACCCCTCTCTAACATTACAGTTATCAATAGTCCCTTTCAAGTCAATTTTAATGGGTTCAGTTCTAGCGCTGATTGTTTCTGTCTTAGAAAAAAGCAATGACATTAACTGGCTAATCCAGTCAAAACCAATATTTTGCCTTGGATGAATTTCAGCAGGCCATATTACCCACTAGCTTTGCATATCTTTTGATGAGTCTTGTTTGGTGAAAGAGAGATTAGCAAATCTGTTACTGAGCCCCACCCAACCTGCTTAGGAGGATACAATGGCTTTACCCTCCCTGATCTTTCATTTCAGTAAGGATACATAAGGCTCCCTATTTTCAGCTATATTACTGTTATTTTCAAGTTTCAATTGACTAAAAAAAAAAAAATATATATATATATATATATATTTATTTTTTTTATAAGGATGCCTATCCTGGTAAGTTAGCTTCGTGAACTGAGCATATTGGGCATATTGCATGGAGATGCAGCAGGGTTAAGTAAAAGCTAAAAATTCAGCTGAGAGATATCACCACTGGAGTTCATAAAAATATAAGAAGCTGATTAATCAGATTAACATCTGTCAATGTCTGAAATATCATGATTGGGAATACTGACTTTTTAAAGTAGAACTAGATATTAATAAATCCTTAATCAAACACCAATTTTTTGGTGCCTTTGGAGATAACTGTCAAAGTTGCTAGTGTGCTTATGTTAACTCTCAACTGCTCTTTCAAACCCTCAAATGGCTGGTGTCATTGCATGTTTGCAGTACCATGGTAACTGCAGATCTAAATGGAGGCTAAGATGGCAATCTCTTTGACAGCTAGGAGGATTTAAGTGAAAAATAAGGCAAAAAAAGTAATATTTCTGCATAGTTGCCAACATTCTGAAAAAATGATTTCAATTAGGGGTGGAGCATTCGTTTGTAGGTGTGGTTAAGAAAAAACGTGGCGTGGTTTAAACTAAATATTGAGTGAGGGCAGTGATTTGAGGGGCGTGACCGGATGTGGATGTGGAAGGAGTGTGGTGCGGAGTGAACAGCCTGCTGAAAGCCTCTGTGCCCCACTGTCTATCTACCAGCGTTGGTGTGTTGGAGCGCTTGGCCGGCTGTTGCTGTGGGGTGGCCTGTGTCTGGGTCCCGGCGTGGCCGTGCAGGGCGGCGGACGAGGAGGACGGAGAAGCCGGTGCCGGTCACTGGTGCTAGTCAGCTGTGCTGCGCTGTGACGCTCTCACTGGAGCCTCGGCAGGTACTGCGCCTGTGTTCCCGGAAGCTGGTGGAGTGGCTCTCAGCGTACCTCATTGTACCGTTGCGGAGCGGCGAGAAAGGAGGAGTGGGGGAACGGCTGGATTTGGAAACCGGTGGTGAACAGAGGCTGATGTCAAACGGCTCATGATATACTGCAGAGACCGGTAAGGAGCTGGACGCTGGGTCCTGGGACTTTGGAGTTTGGAGCGGGTGAGCGAGACCTGAATGAGGGTTCTATCCCTCTCGAATAAGCACAGTTCATTGTACCTGGCTGAAAGGCAGAAGGTTGTTACTCTGTATTGTAACAGGGGGACGGAGGAGTGAACGGACAGCTGTGATATACATGACCAGTATATTAAACTCTTAAACTGCTGAACATGTACCCTGACTGAGTGGAGACTGTAGGGTTGTAGTTAGCTCCCTGCATTAAAGATACAGTACCTGCTTGTGCAACCTCGGTTAAATTTTTTTTTCTTTTCCTGCTGCTACCTGGCTTCTCTCGCGCTCTACCTGTTCCCTTCGGGTAGTGTTGGGCTCCCGGGCTCATAGAGGCAATAATGGCAATGTCAAGGAGGAGAGGGGAGGAGCCAGTCAATATGGAGAGTTTAGGGCCCCAGTCACTACGATCAGCAAAGGAGAAGGGGAACCAGGCGGCAGCAGCGGCAGCAAAATTGGAGAGGTTTGCACATGCCCCTGAACAGACCCCTACTAAGAACGGGCAATCATCGCAACCTAAGGCCACCGGGGACAGGAAAAGTCAAGGACAGGCATCCTCATCCTCAGCGGGAGCAGGGCATAAAAACCCGAATATTAATAAAGAAACAGGGGCAGGGGAAAAAGTTCATCTACCCCCACCAACAACTATCTCCGTCGCAGAGGCAGAACCCACCCTGAGGGAAGTTTTACAGGCAATCAATTCTTGCAGGGCATCAGTGGAGGGGCTAAGCTGCCAAATTAAAGAGGTTAAAGATGAAATACTAATAATAAAGCAGGAGTTACAAAAAGCAGTAGATAGATTAGCTGGTTTGGAGGGAAGAGTGAGCCAAGTGGAGGACGATGTTTTTCCCCTACAACAAAATGTTAAATCTATGAAGGAACAACTGGGTAGAATTAATGAAAAAATGGATGAAATAGAAAATCGCCTGAGAAGGGACAATATAAGAATAGTGGGCCTCCCAGAGAGATGTGAAGGGCAGAGTCCCATCGCTTTTTTGGAAGGATGGCTTACAGAAACTTTTGGAAGGGATGCATTTTCCTCACAGTTTGCAATTGAGAGAGCCCACCGGGTCCCCTTCAGGGCTCCGCCCCCTGGAGGGCACCCCAGGTCCTTATTAATGAAATTCCTGAACCACTGTGACAAGATAACTTTATTGCATAAAGCCAGAGAGAAGGGGCTTATATTTTTCAACGGAGTAAAGGTTTCATTTTTTGCGGACTTTTCACCGGAGCTGCAGAGACGCAGGGAAGGTTTTGTGAAGATCAAACGCACCCTACAAAAATTTGAGCTCAAATATGCCTTGCTGTATCCAGCCAGATTACGGGTTGAGGCAAATGGAGAGGTTCTCTTTTTTGAGGATGCGTGATAGGAGGATAAGAAGATATGGACTGTGGGAAGCGCTATGAACTTGGTATAGAGAGTAAATGAGGGTGTATGGTAGAGTAGGAATGGGGGATATGGAGGATACTATATTTAAAATTCTGTACATGTGGTTGCCAGAGGTGGAGGGTGGGGGGGGGAACGTTAGGAGGGGTTATGTTGGAAGGAATATATGAGGAGGTCACGAATAGAGCCCCAGGGGCAAACCTGGTAAGGTGGGGGGGGGTGGAGGAGAGTGGGGGGAGGGGTGGGAGGGTTGTGGTGGGGGGGTGGGAGGGTTGGGGGGGGTCTGGTGGGGGGGGAGAGGTGGTGGGGGGGTGGAGTGGGAGAAGGGTTGTAAAATCATCCTTAAGAGTAATCAAAATGCACATAGCACCTGGGAGGGTAGCTAGGGGGGGAGGGGGGAGGGGGGAGGTAGGATTAAGCACATGTGTGGTAAATCAAAAAACACTATGAGAAAGGGGATATTTAGAGCACTCACTGGAATGGAATATAATAGTATGAAAACCCTATGGGCTATAAAGTACGGGGGGTAATTCTCTTCTTTTTTCTTTTTTTTTCTTTCTTTTCTTCTCTTCTCCTTCTATCTACGTGTAGTGCACAATATGGTGTTAATAGAGGATTTTCACTTTAGCTATCCTACGGGTTCTGTGGGAGGTATAACGGGTAAGAAGGTGTTACTCTCTGGTATAAGACACCGTGCCAAGTTAAAGGCGCCCATTAGTTCTGGTCCCATAGACGCCAGCTCTCGTCTGTTGCCTGTCTGATGCAGTCTAAGGTCCTTAAAATAGGCTCCTGGAACGTTCGGGGGATGGGGAACCCAAATAAGAGGGCTGCCATTTTTTCGTATTTGGAGCTGGGAGGGGTGGGGCTGGTCTGCCTGCAGGAGACACACCTGACAAAGGACACGTTGATTCGCCTACCAAGTAGGAGGTTTCAGGCCCAATACCATTCGGTTTACTCCTCCTACTCTAGAGGGGTGAGTATAATGGTAACAAGGAATGTGGTGTTCTCCTGCAGGCAGACCAGGATAGATAGTCTAGGTCGTTATGTTTTTTTGTATTGCTCTATTGAAAACAGAATGTATGTCATTGCCAATGTTTATATTCCTCCACCTTTTAAATTGGAAGTGTTATACAACTTGTTGGATTTTATGTTGGATAAAACGGACACCCCGGTGATAGTATTAGGGGACTTTAACGAGGTGCTGAACAGAGAGCTGGACAGGTACCCGCCGAGAGCCCAAACAGATAGTTTAGCAGGGGGCCGGTTGGGCCAATTTTTAGAGGAGGCAGGTCTACTGGATATCTGGAGGGCTCGGAACCCCGGAGTAAGGCAATACTCCTGCTTCTCTGCCTCCCACTCCACCTTCTCCAGGATTGATATGACTCTGGGGAACGTGGAGGCAGTACCATTAATAAAGGATGTAGTATATTATCCAAGAGGGATCTCGGATCACTCCTTGATGGTGGCTTCAGTGGGCATAGGGGTCAGGGAGGCTAGGAAGTTTTGGAAACTAAGCCCATATTGGCTGGAGCTAATGGGGGAACCAGAGAGGATAATAATAAAGTTAGAAAACTTCTTAAAATCTAATGAAGGCTCAACTACGGTGGGTGTACAATGGGACACACTAAAGGCATTTCTCAGGGGTATTCTAATCCAGGGGGTGGCAGGAATCAAAAAGAGGGTGAGGGAGTGGGAGGAAGGAATTAGGAGGGAGTTGGAGATAGCAGAGAAGCAATTTATAGAGGATCCTACTCCAGAGAAGCAGAAATGGTGGGAGGAAAAACAGGAGTCTTACAGAGCGGCAGTCCTGAAGAGGGGTGAAAACAAACATCTTTTCCAGAAACAACGGACCTTTGGGGAAGGGGAAAGTGTGGGACGTATGCTGGCCTTTCTGGTAAAAACCAACTCCTCCTCCTCGGCGATCCCGGCAATTAGGACCACAAAGGGCGAGATATCCTCTCAGAGTTCAGAAATCACAGGTGTATTCGAAAAATACTATGAGAGGCTGTATAGGTCGCAAGGGATCGTCGAGGAGAAGGACATGGAAACATTTTTTAAGGATATAAGGGTCCCAACGGTTACTGAAGAGGACAGAGTGGGTATAGATGCGCCAATTACTCTAGCTGAGGTGCAACAGGCTGTGAGCGGGATGGCGAATCAAAAATCTCCAGGACCGGATGGTCTCCCAGTAGAAACCTATAAGCAGTATGGGAAGATTCTCCTGCCAGAGTTGTTGAAAACACTGAACTGGGCTTTACAGGGAGGATGTTTGCCTGTTTCGATGTCTGAAACAGATATTATCCTGCTACATAAAGAAGGGGGTGACCCACTGGACCCGTCGGCATATAGGCCTATATCCCTGCTATGTACAGATGCCAAGATCTTGGCAAGGGTGTTGGCCACTAGGCTTAACAAAGTCATGCATAAACGTATTCACCCGGATCAGACGGGATTCATTTCTCATAGAACCACGAGCATGAACGTCAGGAGGGCTTACCTGAACCTTCAGACCCCGACAGAGAATATGGGATCAAGAGCGGTATTATCGCTGGACATAACCAAGGCCTTTGATAGTTTGGAGTGGCCTTATCTCTGGCGGGTGCTGGAGAAGTTTGGTTTGGGTCCGGTTTTCAGAAGGTGGATAAAAATATTGTATTGGGGCCCAAGTGCAAGGGTTAGGGTCAATAAAGGCCTCTCAGAGAAAATATGCTTAGAAAGGGGAACAAGGCAGGGGTGCCCCCTGTCCCCCCTGCTTTTTGCCCTTGCCATGGAGCCACTAGCAATTCATATAAGGTCCAGCTCAAAGATCGAGGGGTTCGTAAGAAGTATAGGAGAGGAAAGGATTGCCCTGTATGCCGACGATGTCTTACTATTTTTGGGGGATACGGAAGGCTCTCTCAGGCAGGTAATGGATATAATGGAGAAGTTTGGCAAAGTGTCAGGACTGGTGGTGAACTGGAGGAAGTCTGCGCTATTGCCACTAGATACACCCAAGGGCCAGGACCTATCGGGAATTCCATGCCTAAAAGTAGTTTCAAGGATTCGTTACCTGGGTATAAATATGTCAAAAGATCCCAATCAGTACGTTGTAGATAATCTAGTTCCACTACTGGGTAAATTCGAGCGTAAAACTGACATCTGGAGTCGGCTGCCCCTATCCGTAGCAGGAAGAGGCAACTTAATCAAGATGGTTTGGTTGCCCCAACTGTTGTACCTGTTGCACAACTCGCCGGTGTGGGTGAATAAAAAGTGGTTTAAAAAGATAGACTCACTCTTTAGGGAACTGTTGTGGAGGAGAGGGAAGGCCAGGATTGGCCTGCAGAACCTACAGTTGCCAGTTAAAGAAGGAGGAATAGCTCTCCCGCATCCGAGGAGTTACTTTTTGGCGGCACAGTTACAGCATATAGGGGGGGTTATGCTGATAGAGGTTTGTTAACTCTGGAAGCACCCCATAAAACCATAGTGGAGGCACTGGAGGCAGACTCATTACCGGGTAGCGGTCCCACAACTAAGTTAATAATAAGAGTTTGGAAAGCAACTAAGACATTATTGGGTTATGCCGGGTTTACAGAATTCGCTCCCCTCTGGCACAACAGAAACTTACAGGAGATTGTGGCTATGGGGGAATTTAAGGAATGGGTGAGGTGGGGTATAAATAGGCTGGCCCAACTGTACCGAGGGAACGTACTGAAAACCTTTGAGGACCTCCAAAAAGAATACAATATTCCAAAACAAACATTTTTTAGATATTTACAAATGAGAGCGGCCCTGGAGGCACAATTTAGGGTAGGTCCCCTAGTTTGGACAGACGCTGTACTGCTACAGAGAGTGATTAGGCCCGGGCAGATGAAGGGCTTCATCTCCAGAATATACACGCAACTACGCAAGGAAGCCATTGTTAGTCCAGAGCACCTTGGCTGCAGGGAGGGGTGGGAGAAGGATGTGGGAAAGTTAACTGATTCACAATGGAGGGAAGTTCTGGAGGTAGGACAGGAGGTTTCAGTCTCACCTGCACAGAGATTCTCCCACCTAATGTTGCTATATAGAGCATACTATACCCCAAAAAAACTATTCCGTTTTGGTGTAAGACCCGATGCTAAGTGCCCCAGGTGTGGGGAGGAGGGTGATCTGATACATATGGTATGGAGGTGCCCTAAACTGGTACGGTACTGGTTGGGGGTTGTGGGCCATATCGGAGACAAGTGGGGGATTCTTTTAGAGGCAGATGTCAGACTCTGCATCCTTGGATATAGGGTATGGAGTTTGGAGGAGACAACGGTCAGGGTAGCGGTTTTACGATGCTTATACCAAGCTCGGAAGCTTATTATGCAAAGATGGCAATCAGCCCTCCCCCCGGCAGTTGATGAGTGGGTTAAAACAATAAACGACGTAATATGGAAGGAGAGAGCCTTATATATCAGAAGAGGGAGCCTTAAAAAGTTTAAAAAGATGTGGAACCCCTGGTTAGTAAGTCTAGGATGTCAGGAATAAAAGGGAGGCCCTGGTTTGGGGAGGGACGGAAGTAAGGGGAAGATGGGAGGGTATGGGGGAAAATAACTACCTGCCGTCCTATGGTACCACACGAGGTTAGCTGCTGGATAGGATATGTAGGTGTAATATTGTATGGAGGGGAAAGGTTGAGGGTCACACGGTCTCTTCTTCAACAGTGTATGTATACTTGAATTTGCGGTTGTTTTTAACATGGTGTATGTAAAGTTAAGAGATGTCAATAAAGATTATTTAAGAGAAAAAAAAATATTGAGTGAGGCTTAAAGGAGGCATGGTTAGAGTCTGAGATGAAAGAGGGGTGGAGGGAGAAGGAAGAGAGGGAAAGAGGGAGAAAGAAAGGGAGAAAGAAAGAGATAGGGAGGGAAGGAGAGAGAAGGAAGGAAAGAAAATAGGAAAGAAAGAGGGATGGAGGGACAGCAGGCCCAGATCCTACACCACACTAGCAATATGTGTATTCCAGAAAGTTTATCAATCAACAGATAAAGGTACTCCAAACACCATCCCCCTAGACAGATCCCATCAAACAGATACAAGAGATGGTCAGAGACTGCAGACGTGATACAAGAGATGGTCAGAGAGTGTGAGGACATGATGCAAGAGACGGTCAGAGAGTGTGCGGACATGGTACAGGGGACAGTCAGAGAGTGTGTGGACATGCTACAGGTGAAAGTCAGAGAGGGTGCAGACATGCTACAGATGACTGTCCGAGAGGGTGCAGACATGCTACAGGTGACGGTCAGTGAGGGTGCGGACATGCTACAGGTGACGGTCAAAGAGTGTGCGGACACGCTACAGGTAACGGTCAGAGAGTGTGCGGACATGCTACAGGTGATGGTCAGAGAGAGTACAGACATGCTACAGGTGACGGTCAGAGAGTGTGTGGACATGCTACAGGTGAGGGTCAGAGAGTGTGCGGACATGCTACAAGTGACGGTCATTGAGGGTGTGGACATGCTACAGGTGACGGTCAGAGAGCGTGTGGACATGCTACAGGTGATGGTCAGATAGGGTGCAGACATGCTACAGGTGACGGTCAGAAAATTTGCAGACATGCTACAGGTGACAGTCAAAGAGTGTGCGGACATGCTACAGGTAACGGTCAGAGAGGGTGCAGACATGCTACAGGTGACAGTCAGAGAGGGTGCAGACATGCTACAGGTGACGGTCAGAGAGGGTGCAGACATGCTACAGGAGACAGTCAGAGAGGGTGCAGACATGCTACAGGTGATTGTCAGAGAGGGTGCAGACATGGTACAGGACTTGATGTGTACACCAACCCCCAACACACAGAACATCCAGCAGATCACCCCATGGCCACTCACCTGCAACTGTGGTGCCTGTAGCATCTCCCCCTGCACCTCTGGCTGTGTCAGCTCACTAAGAATTGAGGGGGGGCGGACGGCTGCTTTCGGTGCCCGCTGGATCTCCCTCTGGCTAGCAGGTCTCTTCCCTGTGTACAGTGGAAAGGGGAGGAGCCTCCGACCCGGGCAGCTAATCGGCTTCAGTGTACAAGTGAATTGCTCTGCTTGTACACTGAAGAGAGAAGCTGATTGGCTGCCTGGGTCAGAGACCCCTCCCCTCTCCACTGTACACAGGAAAGTGACCTGCTAGCCGGAGGGAGATCCTGCATGCATGTTTTCACAGCCGGAGCTGTGGCCAGTGGTGGGTTGCCTACAGAATACGGGGACAAAGCCAATTTCCCGTGATTTTTCCCAGGACATGGACAGACTGAATTCTGTGAATGTCCTGGTAAAATCAGGACTGTTGGCAGCTATGTTTCTGTACCTGAAAGATGCTGGTTGATTGAATTAAATGCCATCTGCTTACACTTCTCTGGAACTGAGGCTATCCATACACAGTTATATTTGTATGGCTAATTTCAGTTGGAACTAGCCTTAGAAAGAATGAGCCATCTATGGCTTGCCTCAGTGGACCGAGGGTTTATTGTTGTGTATGGCTAGCCTCGGTGGACCTGCAGGCTAAATGAGAGAAATTGCTTGATACCCCCTTCCACGCAAAACAGTGTAGATGAGGGAGAAATCTTGCTGGCAGCTATTGTATTCAGACAGCTGCAGCATCTGCATACCCAAACAATCACTGTGTCTGATTGGTTGTGGTCACTGTTCAGTTAAAATTTTTCCACCTAACTCCTTTTAATTTTTAGTCAGCTTTATGAAGTTGGGTGTTGTAGACAGGGCCTCCCACAGCTTGAATTTTGGATGATTTAGCAGGAATTGATTGTAATTCGAGTATTGATAGCTTGAGACTGTAGATTTTCATTTCAGTCAGAGAAGATAGTCCCCCAGTAAATTAGAGCACTGTGGCCTTTCCTTAAACCACGTACATACTATTCGTTTTTTTTTTCCTTCAACCCCGCTCCGGTCGGACCTGCTGTACTAACCATGCAAGGTTAGTTCAGAGATCTCCCCCGCTGAGCTGTTGTGTTCTGATAGGGGGATTGCCCCCCCGCCAGAACACTCCAATCAGTGCTCTCAGCCATTGGCTAAGACAATCCAATAATCGTACGATCGTTTCGAAAGCGGTATTTTTCGTACGATTTTCAGATTGTGTGTATGGGCCATTAGTTGCATTTGAACGCCCAACATACAGGATCTGCTTAATTACAAGACTTGCAATCATTACAAAGGATTTGCAGAAGGAAGTCACATTTAAAACACGTAGACATATATCCACAATATACATACAATAGTACTTTTTATCCTGTGGCAACAGTGTAGAAGTCATCTGGTGCTCAGTTGGAATAAACAGTAATCCAGCATTCTGGCAGGTTCATTAAAACTAATAATAAATGCCAGATAGCAGCAACAAAGTATAACCACCAATATGTGCAACTGTAATATACCTACCATTTCAACTGTAGTCCTAATGTAGCGCTGTACAGTTTAAAGTCCTAAGATTCCAACCATTTTTTAAGTAACTAAGGTGCCCAGGAGACACAGTTAATCAATGAAATTTTGTAGCTGAGCAATAATATGACTCAATGGAAGACACAATCTTCCATTTTAGAAACCCCAAGGACTATGTCCTATGCTTGCTTATCAAGAAAGTAGCTATCCGCACCCCACCCCTCACTTAATCCATGCAAGAGACTTCAAGAGACCCTAGATCAGTGATGGCGAACCTTGGCACCCCAGATGTTTTGGAACTACATTTCCCATGATGCTCATCTACACTACAGAGTGCATGAGCATCATGGGAAATGTAGTTCCAAAACATCTGGGGTGCCAAGGTTCGCCATAACTGTCCTAGATGCACCTCTTGCACTACAAGGGCCAACCTGCACTCATAAGTGGGCTGTTCCCAACTTCTATCACAGCTAACAATCCCCTTGCACATATTCTGAGGTGACACACCCTACCAGAGCAGAACTTCTATCCCACATGAATTTAGCTCTATTTTTGCAACAAAAGATCACCCAGTGCAACTCCAAACATGTCATATTGCATACTTGGTTTTCAAGTGAAGATCAAAAGTAATACTAATTAAGGCAAGCTGTAGCTAGTTAGAGTTCATGTAAATAAAATGGAGGTTTTAATCTATTTGCTATATTTTTTAAACAGTGCTGGCATTAATTGTTGTGGGCCTCATTATTATTATTATTCACGATTTATATAGCGCCAACAGTTTATGCAGTGCTTTACAATGTATAGGGGGGAACAACACAATTACAGTACAGTTCAATATAAAAGGTACAGGAGGGCCCTGCTTGTAGAACTTACATTCTAAAGGGAGGGGGTGGTGATACAAAAGGTAATAGCTGCAGAGAATGATTTGATGGGGGCCTCATGTTTGGTTTATGTTAATATTATTAATATTGTTATTACAATTAAATTTATTAATATTAGCACAATACCAATTACACATAACAGCAAGATTACAACACAGTATTAACTATAGTAAAGTAGTAGTAGCATTAAAATCACATTGTTGCCTGTACCTTGCAGTTACACAGATTTCTAAAAATGGTCAATTTCACAAACACAATGGGAAAACAGATCTGCTTTGCTGGAGATGAAATATCGACTTGGTACGACATTTATAATGCAGTTTATTTACCAAATCACACAATTTTATCAATAAATGTTGGAAATTTTAACTATCACGAAGCACCTGAGAAACAGCTCACCATTGATACAGAGGCAATCATTTGGGAAAGCAATTTTACCAAGGTTAGTAAATAAACTACAATGATTTCTGTATCTTTTTAAATATATTTAGCATATCTGCATCTAGAGCCATTCTATGGAGGATTTAGAGGAGTACAAAGAATGCAAATGTGCCAGGAGCCAGGAAGTCATATTACCTGCAGGCACTCGCTCTGAAAATCACCACATTACTTTAATATATATATATATATATATATATATATATATATATATATATATATATATATATATATATATATATATATATATATAAATATATATATATAATGGAATTGATGGCATCCACTTTTTTCTTTTATATATTGTTTATGCAGGCTTATATATTTACAGTATATATTTATAACTAAAAAAAGAAAAAAAACTACATCATTTTATCACAAATTGCCATTAACGCAGACCTTACATGAAAATGCAAGGCCTGCCTATTTGTTAGCCTAAACCACCAGAAAAAATTTTAAGTAAAAGTTTAAAAAAACAGCCAAACAGTCAAAACTAGCAAATGTTTAGAAGTTGCCAATGCCTATGATAAGTAAACATATACCATCTGTAGTCATCCTTGGTTTAACACTGTATACTGCACAACTTTGACCAAATCTTTCTAACCATCTAAAAAATGCCATAGGTTTTCACACCCAGGCCAGCCCTTCTACCCATCTACCCTCCTCTTCTACCCTTCGCTCACTTCCAACCTCCCCACCATTTTAATTTGCTTCCTTCTATTTGACCTAACTATCTTTCAGGCTTTTCCTCTCTTCACTAAGAAAACACTGTTTTCATTATATATACCCATATTTCCTCTTGCCTAATACCTAAAATAAATAAAAATTAACCTTGACATAGCGCCACCTACATATTATCAACTAACACAAACTAACACAAACCTACATGGACCATTTAGCCCACAAATCTACATCCATAGGAAACTGCTTAACCGCTTGTTTGTATAGTGCAATGCACTTCCCATGTGCCCCTTACTTCAAACGTTTGCTTTAAATTGGGGTGGTTGCCATACTTGTATAGTTTGTTTGATGGATTTGGCATGGGGACACATTGGATGCCTTCAGCTGTCATTGTGCCAGGCTTATAATGTATCCATAGGCGTGTGCAGGGGGTGTGCTGAGTGTGCCTGGGCACACCCTAATGCCCAGGCACACCACACTTTTTATTTCACTGTCACAATGTGTGACAACTCCAGTTTGGCACACCTGCTAATTAATAGTGCTGCCAGTGTGACTATTTATTAGTTGAATGTAAAATTCCTGTCAGAACTGCAGCCACTGGCTGCGGACTGAGCAAGCAGGCAGCCACATTTTCCGATACTGTCTCTGCAGTCCCGGCTACAGAATCCTTGACAGCTGAATAACACTCCGCCACCTGCTATCAGGGATGCTCTGGACAGAGGCAGCAGCATCTGATAATTCCTGCCTGTTTACTCCACAGCTGGTGGCTGCAGTCCTCACAGGAGTTAGTAGAGCCCACAATCCTATGCCTCCTGTTGCCACAAAAACAGCTTACAACTGGAAAACCGTCTCTCTCCTTGGTACTCGTTTTACTTGCTGAGTCGGGGCTTTGACAGCTCAGTACAGGTGGGCGGAGCAGGAAGAGATCTCCCTGGGGCAGACTGAAGATCTGAGAGGAATGATGGAAGCCTGAATCTTCTCCACATGTGAGTCCTGACCTTCTCTGCCTTTTACACTATACTGAGCTGTGCTTTTAAGCTGTCCTGTACCTAGCAGGGATGATTTACTGAAAGAAAAGTACATTCTTCAACATGTTAGGAATTACTGAGACTTCTACATGGATGTATTCAACATACACAGTATATCTTATTAAATTCATTCTTTTTTAACCTCTTGCCATCCGCGCTATAGCCGAATGATGGCTTATTTGCAAGGGACATCAGTCCCAAAGAGGAAGAGGCAATTCTGCCTCATCTGTGCCCACCAGTACCCCCTGCCAGTGCCACCTGCTATTGCCACCTGCCAGTGCCCACCAGTGCCACCTATCAATGCCCACGAGTGCCACCTATTAATGCCCACAAGTGCCACCTATCAATGCCCACCAGTGGTGCCAATCAGTGCCACCTAGCAGTGTTACCGATCAGTGCCCATTATTGCCACCCATCAGTGCCCATCACTGCCACACATCAGTGCCCATCACTGACACCTATCAGTGCCCATCAGTGCCTCCTCATAAGCGAACATCAATGAAGGAGAAAAATTACCTGTTTGCAAAATTTTATAACAAAATATATTAAAAAAAAAAATGTTAAATTCGGTTTTTTAAACAAAAAATAAAAACTGCAGAGGTGATCAAATACCACCAAAAGAAAGCTCTATTTGTGAGGAAAAAAATGATAAAAATTTCATTTGAGTACAGTGTTGTATGACCGCACAAATGTCATTCAAAGTGCATCAGCGCTGAAAGTTGAAAATTGGTCTGGACAGGAGGGGGGTTTAAGTGCCTGGTAAGCAAGTGGTTAATAAGATATACAGTGTATGGTAAATACATCTATGTAGCACCTCAGAGGTCTCAGTAATTCTCATCCTAGCAAAAAATCTGAGCATTAACATCAATATATGGAACTCTATAAAACATCCCAACTTCAGGAAAATAAAAAATTCCATCCTTTATATTTGTTTACGGATTATATTAACCCTTCGCTTAATGCCCTATAGACAATAACTTGGTGCACGACATTTAACTCCTATGCTATGTCATGTTTCTTTTTGTTTTGACCAGCTATGTGCATAGGACTGTCTATATACCTGCTGGTTTGATGTATCACAAACCTCACTGTTTTACGAATGGATTCTGTATATACTTAGGTCATTAATAAAACTTTTCTGTTTAAAAAAAGTCCATCCTTATGTTGGGGGGAGGGGGGATATACTTTTTTACTTACCTGATTCCAAGCTCTCTTTCTTTACTCCAAGTCGTGACATCATCACATACCATACAGAGACATTAACCCTGTATGCTATGATGGAGATGCTGGAGTGTGACCACAGCCAATACCTTACACAGAAGCTAAGGGGGACAGTCACAGCAGTGGAGGAAGTGGGGCAAGGAACAAGGTAAAGCTGAGTACACACAGATTGAGATTTGTCCAGTTCACCAGGGACTCGATATATTTCAATCTACGTGTAGCCTTCCCTGTAAGACAGAAGCCAATCATTAGATCAGCTTCTCTTGGACAGGACTAATGGAAACCTTGTTCTTGCAGCCAATCAGCTGCAGCACTAATCAGTGTATTCAGCTAGCGATCTGAATAAAAAAAACCCATGCACATGTACCAACTTAAAGCGGTTGTAAACCGCAGCGGTAAAAAAAAACAAAAAAAAAACACTTTCCCCTGTAAGGCAATTGCATAGTGTGCTAGTATGCATCGCATACTGGCACATTATAAAATTCTCACCTTACAACGAAGCCCTCTGACAGGGCATACATCTTCCCCGGTTTGTGGGCTCCAGCTGTATGAGTGGCAATGATGTCACTCCCGCACATGCAGAGAGAATTTGAGAGGTGATGAGGAGGGGTTGTATCGCCTCCACAACCCTTGCTTTAACCCCTTGAACTCCACTTTGCATGCAGTTGCAGGCTGCTTGCAGAGTGCTGCCTTTCACTTGAATGGGTCATGGTCAGTGGGTGCTACACCTGCTGAAAGCAACAGGGAGTACAATTGCAGCTGTGGCATGTGAACAAGCCCAGCCGCTGCCTCTAAAGCTAAAAGATGGTAGTGGTTGAGTGGCGGTAAAAGCTCAACAGCAGGGTTTTACTGCGCCTCAACCGCTAGTGTGAACAATTAAATGTTTTAATAAATTTTAAAAATTCAAGTTTCTTCTTCTTCTTTTTTTTTTTCTTTTACATTTGATAAGTGTTTAATTAAAACACATTTTAATACATTTTAAAATGTTTTTTTACATTTATTTAGAAGTGCATGTGTGTGTGTGTGTGTGTGTGTGTGTGTATATATATGTACGTACGCACGCACGCATGTGTGTTTGAGCCTTGGGGTGCACACCCTAATGAAATAGGCTGCGCACGCCTATGAATGTATCCTTGTTCCTTTGAGGAAGAATGGGCTCCCTCCAGACATACCTGCCCTCAATTTATCCACTGCTATAAATGCTCCATTAGGAGACTCTAATTTAGGAGTCAGGAACGCACTTTACAGAAGATCCTTGGCGAGGCAGTGCAGCTTCCACATATACAGTGGGGACGGAAAGTATTCAGACCCCCCCTAAATTTTTCACTCTTTGTTATACTGCAGCCATTTGCTAAAATCATTTAAGTTCATTTTTTTTCCTCATTAATGTACACAAGGCACCCCATATTGACAGAAAAACACAGAATTGTTGACATTTTTGCAGATTTATTAAAAAAGAAAAACTGAAATATAACATGGTACTAAGTATTCAGACCCTTTGCTCAGTATTTAGTAGAAGCACCCTTTTGATCTAATACAGCCATGAGTCTTTTTAGGAAATATGCAACAAGTTTTTCACACCTGTATTTGGGGATCCTCTGCCATTCCTCCTTGCAGATCCTCTCCAGTTCTGTCAGGTTGGATGGTAAATGTTGGTGGACAGCCATTTTTAGGTCTCTCCAGAGATGCTCAATTGGGTTTAAGTCAGGGCTCTGGCTGGGCCATTCAAGAACAGTCACGGAGTTGTTGTGAAGCCACTCCTTCGTTATTTTAGCTGTGTGCTTAGGGTCATTGTCTTGTTGGAAGGTAAACCTTCGGGACATCATAAGGGGCGGGGTCACTGGGTGACATCACCTGGTGACCCCGCCCCATGCCTATATAAGTCATTGCGCACCGTGAACACAGTATTACAGCGGGAGAGAGCGTCATGTCAACTTGGCCGCATTCATCTTTCCCTCGATTACAACTAAGACTACAATTACAAGAACGTCGTTCTGTCCCTGCAGCCGAAAAACACCCCCACAGCATGATGCTGCCACCACCATGCTTCACTGTTGGGACTGTATTGGACAGGTGATGAACAGTGCCTGGTTTTCTCCACACATACCGCTTAGAATTAAGGCCAAAAAGTTCTATCTTGGTCTCATCAGATCAGAGAATCTTATTTCTCACCATCTTGGAGTCCTTCAGGTGTTTTTTTTTTAGCAAACTCTATGCGGGCTTTCATGTGTCTTGCACTGAGGAGAGGCTTTTGTCGGGCCACTCTGCCATAAAGCCCTGACTGGTGGAGGGCTGCAGTGATGGTTGACTTTTTACAACTTTCTCCCATCTCCTGACTGCATCTCTGGAGCTCAGCCACAGTGATCTTTGGGTTCTTCTTTACCTCTCTCACCAAGGCTCTTCTCCCCTGATAGCTCAGTTTGGCCGGACAACCAGCTCTAGGAAGGTTTCTGGTTGTTCCAGACGTCTTCCATTTAAGGATTATGGAGGCCACTGTGCTCTTGGGAACCTTAAGTGCAGCAGAAATTTTTTTGTAACCTTGGCCATATCTGTACCTTGCCACAATTCTTTCTCTGAGCTCTTCAGGCAGTTCCTTTGACCTCATGATTCTCATTTGCTCTGACATGCACTGTGAGCTGTAAGGTCTTATATAGACAGGTGTGTGGCTTTCCTAATCAAGTCCAATCAGTATAATCAAACACAGCTGGACTCAAATGAAGGTGTAGAACCATCTCAAGGATGATCAGAAGAAATGGACAGTACCTGAGTTAAATATATGAGTGTCACAGCAAAGGGTCTGAATACTTAGGACCATGTGATATTTCAGTTTTTCTTTTTTAATAAATCTGCAAAAATGTCAACAATTCTGTGTTTTTCTGTCAATATGGGGTGCTGTGTGTACATTAATGAGGGAAAAAAAATAAACTGAAATTATTTTAGCAAATGGCTGCAATATAACAAAGAGTGAAAAGGGGATCTGAATACTTTCCGTCCCAACTGTATTTGCACATGATGTAACTAAAATCTCTGTTTTTAACGTAAATTTTTAGAGAGTATCATTTTGTTTGCAGGTTAGCAGGTAAGTGTGCTTTGTATTGTAAAAAGTACTTTAACCTGGGTTCCCATATGTTATCAAATGTGACTTGTAAGCCAAGTAATTTGACAGTCATTAACACATTTAGAGGTTTTCAGGGGCTTTTTTTTAGGGGTCGATTTACTAAAGGTGAATAGACTATTTGCTTTACAAGAGAACATACACTTTACAAGGGAATTTTCCCTTGGCCTAGTGAATGTGGTAAAAAAATACCTAATCATGCGCAAGGAAATAAAAAACTGTATTTTTGTATTTTTGCTTGCACATGATTGGATGGTGGAAGTCAGCAGAGCTCCACCTCATTAACTATACTAGGGGGAAATTCCCTTGCACAGGGAAAATTCCCTTGCAAAGTGAACAGCCTATTTATCTTTTATAAAATAACCCCTAACCCCCCCCGCAAAACGAAGCCCTCCAGCGGCACGCTGTCACCACTGAAGGCGCTTCCATCTTCATCCAGTCTTCCTCCTGGTGATATGAATGGCCGGGCTGGTGATTATGTCACTCCCACGCATGCGCATGGGAGTTACTGCTTATGTCATGGCCCTGAAGGAACGGCATGGGTTTGCCATCCCTTCAGAACTCATACGCCGTGACGTCATTGGCTGCATCTACAGTAAATATCTCCTAAACAGTGCACGTTAAGGAGATAGTTACTGTACCTATAGGTAAGCCTTATTAAAGGCTTACCTATAAGTAAAAATCATACAAGGGAGTTTACTTCCACTTTAAATAGGGCTTTGCAGAGATCTTGTCTATTTGATTCCTCAGTTTGTGAACAGCTGGCACAACCACCAGATGTATAGAAAGGTAACTGGTTCGCTATAGCCTCTGAAGTGGGGGGAGGGGGGAGACAAGATCTAGCTAAACTGTGCTCATCATGAAGGCACCAAACGCCTAGAAAAAAATTTGTATTTTTTTCCAGAGCATACACATTGCTGGAACAAGATTTAGTGGTTTACCAAATTTGACTCAACTCCTCCACTTTGATCAATGTTTCCAGTTAATTTTCCTAATTTAAGGACAGTTTGGGGAAATACAGCCCTAGCCAAAAGTTTTGAAAATGACACAAATCTTAATTTTCACTAAATCTGCTGCCTCAATTTTAATGATGACAATTTGCATATACTACAGAATATTATGAAAAGTGATCAGATGAATTGCAATTAATTGCAAAGTCGCTGTTTGCCATGAAAATGAACCTAATCCCCCCAAAAAAAACATTTCCACTGCATTTCAGCCCTGCCACAAAATGACCAGTTGACATCATGTTAGTGATTCTTTTTTTCCCTTAATATTTCTTTATTAAAAGTTCATCATTACAGACCAAATTACATTTTTATTGGGGAATATAGCACATATCTCAGTATTACACTAATACAAAAATTCCATTATTTCCATCACATAAGGTCAAACCAAAGCAAATTCTGAAGTTTTCTTTCTTTTTCTTACACATATCATCTATGCAACATAACAAGCATTATAAACATATACAAATAATAACAACAGATAGACAAACATACAATCAAAACAAACAAAGAAAAAAAAAACCACACACACAAATAAATAAATCAAGCAACTTATCCAATATTCGCATGATGTAAAGCGCTATATACCTGTGTCTATGAGAAAAGTTACTACTGCAGGTGGAATAATTCACACCTTTCCTATCTACCCGCTGGTATGGCCCTCCATTCCCATTTTCCTTCTGAAACCATACTTCCTAAACTTAGGGTGGTCAATGTAGGGTGGTCAATCGTAAACTACAATTGACCACCCTACAAAGGAACAACAAAAGCCAATGAAGATGGGGCCAACCCTGGGGCCAATATCCACGGTTTCCACAGTTTGTTTAAGTTATTAGGTATGCCCCTATTACAATAGATTTGTTGTTCCTTCAGAAGGTTACCATTTTCTTGAAGACGCCATTCCTCAAATGGGGTTATACTCGGAGACATCCATTTTAAGGCAATTAACTTTTGTGTTCTAAACAATAGTCTCTTTATCGAGATAACCCAATAAACACATCTTAGGATCCATATCGATATGAGTATAAAAAACGTCATTAATTGTAGTCACCACCTCTTGCCAGTATCTAACCAATTTAGGACACTTCCACAACATATGTATTAGATCAGCGGGAGATTTTTGGCACCATGGACAATCCGGGGAATCACGCCTGCCCCACTTAAATAACTTTACCGGTGTTCTATATACCCTATATATTATGAATAATTGAAACAAACATTGTGCAGGTCATATTGAAACTAAAGGCACCCTTTCCAAAATTGTTTGCCAGACATCATCTGAAATATCCCCAAGGTCTATCTCCCACCCTCTTCTACCTGGGCTGACACCATTATCTTGATATGGCCTCATAAAGATGAAATAATGCCTTTTTTCTCAGTCGCCAATGCCAATGAAGTTAAGAGTGGCATCGATCTTATCACTATCTTTTCCTCTTTAAACTGAGACTGTACCACGTGCCGTAATTGTAGATATTTAAAAAAATTACAATGAGGCAATTGAAAAGATTCTTGCAGATCCTGAAAGGAGCATAGAACGTTATGTGAATAAAGCTGGGCTATACATTGAAACCCCTGAGAACACCAATGCTCGAATCCCTCCAATTTACATAGTTCTTTATAATGCCTATTCCCCCAAAGTGGTGAGTACTCTGAGGCCCCTTCAAATTTCATTATACTCCTCATTTCCTGCCAGACCCGATTCATAAGTAACGATGTTGGACCTTTACAGGTATAAAGGAAAGCTCCAGATTCCAGCTGAGCCAGAAGATTGTAACAAGAACAATTGCTTAACAATTGCTTAAAGGATCTTCCCAATTCACAACTCTCCAACTAGCAAAATGCTGAAGTTGGGAGGCTATGAAATATAGTCTCGGCTGAGGCACCGCCAATCTGCCCCCATCCCTAGCTCACTGAAGAATCCTAGGGTTTTTCCCTTTCCATAATAGTCTTCGAAATAATGATTTGATTTTTTTGAACCATTTAGGAGGTATCCATATCGGTGAATTGTGAAGGACGTATAATAATTGAGGGGCTCAAATAATTTTTATAAGGTTTGCTTGGCCCACCACCGATAAGGGCAGCTTGATCCACGCTGTGCTGTTAAGTTGGAATTTAATGAGAATAGGAGATACATTATATATTAGGTAATCTTCTACCATAGAATATATCCATATTCCCAAATATTTAAACGATGAAACAATTTTAATTTGCTGAGCCTCTCTTAATACGAACAAACTGGGATTATCTAAAAGAAGTATAACAGATTTATCCCAATTGATAACATATCCAGAGAACGAACCAAAATTTTGTATAAGTGATGTTAAAGAACTTAAAGAATTATCCGTATCCCCAAGAAACAACAAAGCGTCATCTACATACAATTAAATTTTTTCATTCCTAATTCCTCTAATAAATCCACAAATAGATTCCGATTGTTGGACAGCTTCAGCCAATGGTTCAAGGACCAGTGCAAATAGCAGAGGAAACAGGTAACATCCCTGTTTAGTACCTCTATATAATGAAAACAATTCTGAAACCGAACCATTTATTTGCATACAGGCCCTCGGGGCAGAATACAACTGTTTAACCCAACGTATAAACCTATCCCCAAGGACAAACTAACCCAACACCTCCCACAGATATGTCCTCTCAAAGCTATTGAAAGCTTTCAGACCGTCAAGTGACAAAATTGCTCTCCTTCCAGGGTTATCAGATGGTATTTGCATATTTAAAAAAGCCTCCTTAAATTAATAGCTGTAGACCTTGTAGGGATAAAACCAGACTGATCTGGATGAATCAAGCCCTGCATAAAGCTGCTTAATCTTGTTGCCAGTACCCTGGCTAGAATCTTAGCGTCCAAATTCAACAATGATATCGGGCAGTAAGATTCCAGAGCCACAGGGTCCTTTCCTGGTTTTGGTAACACAATGATACAGGCATCAGTCAGAGTCTGGAAGCTTAAATGATTCTGAAGCTTAGTTACTTAGGACTTTTAACAGTTCTGGAAGCAAGACATCCTAATATTGTTTATACACTTCTGATGGTAGACCGTCAATACCCGGGGCCTTATCATTTGGGCAATCTGTCAATGCCTTGACAGGTTCCTCTAATGTCAGAGGGGCATTAAGTTCCTGTCTAGAAATTACAGAAAGAGAGGGGAGTATGTTAGCGATTCTCTCGTTAACACAGGTGTCAGTGTTGACGAGGACAAGGCTGGAAATCCCTCTGTAATACTGTTTGAGTTAGAATAACAGACTGGAAGCTTTAAAAGGAGGGTGGTGCTTGAAATCATTGTTCTCCCTCTGTTAACCGTGGTTACCTGCAAGGTTACCTCCAAGGTAACATATGCAGTCACCATTGCTTTGCACAAAAAGGATTTACAGGCAAGGATATTGCTGCTACTAAGATTGCACCTAAATCAACCATTTATCGGATCATCAATAACTTCAAGGAGGGATATTCAATTGTTGTTAAGAGGGGCTTCAGGGCACCCAAGAAAGTTTAGCAATCACCAGGACCGTCTCCTACAGTTGATTCATATGCGGGATCGGGGCCCCACCAGTGCAGAGCTTGCATAGGAATGGCAGCAGGCAGGTGTGAGTGGATCTGCACACACAGTGAGGTGGAGACATTTGGAGGATGGCCTGGTGTCAAGAAAGGCAGCAACGAACCCACTTCTACCTAGGAAAAACATCAGGGATAGACTGATATTCTGCAAAAGGTACAAGGATTGGACTGCTGAGGACTGGGGTAAAGTCATTTTCTCTGATAAATCCTTTCCAATTGTTTGGGGCATCCGGAAAAAACCTTGTCCGGAGAAGAAAAGGTGAGCGCTACCATCAGTCCTGTGCCATGCCAACACTAAAGCACCCTGAGACCATATATGTGTAGGGTTGCCTCTCAGTCAAGGGAGTGGACTTACAATTTAGCCTAGGAACACATTCATGAATAAAAAATGGTACAAAAACATCCCCAGACAGCAACTTCTCCCAACCATCCAACAGTTTGCTGAGGAACAATGCCTTTTCCAGCATGATGGAGCACCTTGGCATAAGGTAAAAGTGATAACTAAGTGACTTAGGGAACAAAACATCGAAATTTCGGGTCCATGGCCAGGTAACTCCCCAGACCTTGATCCCACTGAGAACTTGTGGTCAATCCTCAAGGAGGCGGGTGAACAAACCCCCCCCCCCAAATTTTGACAAACTCCAAGCATTGCTAATACAAGAATGGGCTGCCATTAGTCAGGATGTGGCCCAGAAGTTGATTGACAGCATGCCAGGGTGAATTGCAGAGGTCTTGAAAAAGAAGGGTCAACTCGGCAAATATTGACTTTTTGCATAAACTTAAGGTTTAATTTCACCTTTACAGAAAAATCTGTAAGGTGAACTTACACAGGACCCCCTCCTCGCCCCCCGGAGTCCTGCTGACCTGCATGGTGGCAATCTCCTGTTCTAAGCCCCAGTATAGCCGCCTCACAGGTCCGACACTTAGAAGTCCCCTCAGCTTTTTTTCTTCTCTTCTTCACCGTTGAGAAAAGGGCTACATGGGTTCTGATTGGTCGGCCCCTGCCCATGTGACAGCGCTGACCAATTAGAATGCTCCTAAATGTCCCTCCTGATGGGGTACGTTTAGGAGATTAAGCTCTGGGGATTTGTAAGTAGAGGCTTCAAAAGTCAGAAGATGAGGTCAAGGTTTTTTTTTATTGAGTAAGGCTATTGTTGGGTCAACTGGGTATCAAAGAGTGTGGACAATATATGAAAAATTTCAATCCAAAAAGTACGGACTACCGGGCAGTCCCACCAGATATGATAGTTGCCACCTGGCACCATGCATCCACAAAAACAGGAGGGAGAGTACCTGGGGAGATACTTCGCAATTCCGGCAGGGACCAGGTGCCACCTCAGGAGGACCTTATAATTAGTTTCCATGCCAACTACATTTTGGGACGAGGATTTTGTTGCTGACTAGATTGCGGCCAGGTCATCAGGCTCCAGATGAAAGTCCAAAATCTCTCTCCCATTTAACAATATATGAGGGGGTAGAAACAGGTAATGGGCTTAGCAACTGAGCGTACAAAGTTGAAATAAGGCCCCAGACATAAGGGTCACGCTTACAGATGTGTTCCAAACTGGTCATGAGAGGGAGAGACAAATCAGATTGTAGGAGAGGAGTAAAGACATTTTTAATCTGGAGGTATCGGATAAGCTCAGTACTTAGTTTGCCAAAAGTTTATTGCAAAGTTGGGAAAGATTTAAGGGAGGTGGGGGTCATGAATTTATGGGCATGGATAAGATTAGCGGAGGACCAGGCATGAAAAGAAGCTGGGGAGTGGACCTTACATTTTCATAAGAGACCTGCTATAAAAACATACTTGCAAAACTGTTTATTTAGGGCTGAATGAACAAAAAAATAATATACTGCAAAATTTGATTCACCATCAGACTTTATAAAAAAAGTGTCCTTTCTGGGGAATATTACCCAATATCCCTATAGCTGTTTGATTCAAGGCTGAAAAGAAACCACATACAGAAAATTTAACAGGAGCCCGGTATTGGACTTCAAGAAAAACAAGTTATAGTTTGGCTTGAAAGCAACTTCATAGGTTACACCTGTTTTCAATTCTTACTAACTATTTTACTAGTGCAGGTAAAATATTCAAGTGGTAGTTAAGTCCACTTTGTGATTTTTACCTACAGGTAAGCTTATAATAAAGCTTACCTGTGGGTAAAATGAATATCTCCTAAACATGCACTGTTTAGGAGATTTTCGTTCTTTTGGCAGCCGGTGACATCAACGGTACATGTGCTCTAAAGTCTAAATAGCATACCTGTGCCGTTCCTTCAGAAAGCTGTGCCATGGCTCTGACTCCAGCGCACATGCCATCGTCACAGCTTGGCTATTAAAGCTGCTGGAGGCTGCGAACCTGGAAGGATGGCTGGGTGAAGATGGAAGCCCTGTCAGCAGTGACAGCGCACTGCTGGAGGGCTTTGTTCTAAAGTAAGTATTTCATAATGTCCTAGTATGCGATGCATACTAGGACATTATGCCATTGCCTTGTAGGGGATTTTTTTTTAAGGTCCGCAGTTTACTACCACTTTAAAGTTATTATGACTTTAAAAGCTGATGATATGAGTTAATTCACCATAAATACAGAGATCTAAATACTGTATATGTCCATGTAAAATATAGATTCCTCAATCCGTGTGCAGTGAGAGCTGTCAACCTGGACGCAGAAAATCTACCTGGGAAGGACAGCCAGTTTGCTGCTTTTACTGTATTCCCTGTCCAGAAGGACAATTTTCCAATGAGACAGGTTAGTCTTGAATTGAATTGGCTTTGGTCATGTTTCATATAATAATGTTATTATTAATGGTAATGTTTTTTCCATTTATGTTTATGTATTAAGGCAAAAAGTTATTTAGTAAAAATTCACAGCAATTTTCTTTTTACCACTTCTGTCATGTGTGACTGAGGCAGGGGATGAGGTCAATGTATTTTTCTTTATGAAACTCTTCAGACCCCCAGCAGATCTATTATCCAGATAGTAGAACATGACTTTTTTGTAGTTTGTCACCTTCCTGAGCACTGGTCAGATAAGTAATGTTAGTTCTGCATTGGTGAATGTCATTGCCAAAGTAGAACTACGGCCCCCTATTAATAAAAATATGTGCCCCCGCACTTAAAGTGCATCAACACTTGCTCTTAGTCCACCTGTAAAGTCTCAAAGATACCTGTTGATCCTTCCAGTAAAGTCAACCTAATGCGGCTTACTGTGATGGTGTGGCAACAATGCTGCACTGCTTTTGAACTCGGAGTTGCTATTCTCATGTTGGCTGTTCCTGCTTGCACTAGAGTAGGATAAAAAAAATGTTGCGGGGGCGGGAATATCAGCCATGTCACTGATTCATAAACCTGTAGCTTGTTAATCAGTAGCTGACCACACAGAGGGGGCAAAATTTGGTACAACTCTGCATGGAAACCAATCAGCTGCCAGGTTTTATTGTCAAAGCTTAACTGAACAAGCTGAAGTTAGAAGCTGATTGGCTATCATGTACAGCTGCACCAGATTCTGAGTGCACCAGTTTTAGTAAATCTACACCTATATGTGTAGTATTCCCTGTCCTTCTGTTCTGCTGCTTTCTCCTTTCTTTACACTTGCTGGTTGAAAACTGAGTTGCTGTGTCAAGCCAGTAGCTGTAGAAGCTGCTGCTGTCTAAAAAAATCAGACCACCTGACACAGTGTCAGTGATAAAAATAAGTGGTTGAACCACAATTTTACAGCCCCCTTAACCCAACACAGCAGCTGGAGGGGGTTGTACACATGCAGCAAAAATTATACATCCTGACACATTTGACAGGCAGTACCACTACTCTAGCTCGGCTCTCCTCAAGTACACTTGCCTGCACCAATGGACCAATAATCACTGTCAGCAGCTAATTTTGATATCCCCCCTACCTAAGCACCCTGTGCATGCCATCATCCAAGAATACAGGCTGTAGCTGTGCTCAAAGTCCACAAAAAACCCCAAAAAGCCAACATATCTGATCAGAGCAAGGGAACAATATGGCATGGCTCAAGTCTGTGCTTCAGGTTCTAAGTGCTTCTCCTCCATTGCAGGCACAGAGGGATCCTGCATTTAACTGAAAGTGCATCTACACTTACTCTTAGTCCCCACGTAAAATCCCACAGATACTCTCCAGCCCATGAGTACTCCTCACAGCTTACCAAGACAGACTTAGAAAATAGTCTTGGGTCTATGTACACCAAACTAGCCAATACATTCCAGACAAAATTACACAAATTGACAAATACTCTCTCACTCAGCCTTGCCCACAGCGATCTCCTCAGAGAACATGAAAATCTTGTCATTGCTTTCAGTCAGGTTCAGTCCCAGGTGGAAGACCTGGAAAACGGAAAGAGGCGCAACAACCTCAGTGTACAGGCCTAACGCCAGCTATGACCAAGCTTTTTCAATCTCTATTGCTTGATCAGAACTCTAGCTCATTACCCTGTGACTGTATACTCAGAACACTGCGACCTAAGCCCCCACCCGATAAACCACCCTAGGACATTACATTATGCATAAAAGGCTTTCTAATCAAGGAAGACATACTTAGAGAAGCCAGAAACATGTAGAATATTACATTGGATGGTAGTAGGCTCCAAATCATCCCTCATATGTCTCCTGCCATGTAAAATAGACTCTGTAAGATGAAAGAGATCACTACTGTCCCGGCTGCAGCTAGAATCAGATATCGATGGGGCTTCCATTTTAAGCTCTTTATTCCACATCTCAAGAGTGGGATATAACTTACGCAAATGTACCAAATTTATATTGGGTCAGAAAGTAGCAGATACATTTCTCACAGGATGTTATTATACACCTCTTATGCCCTGTACACACGATAGGATTTTCCGATGGAAAATGTGTGATAGGACCTTGTTGTCGGAAATTCCGACCGCGTGTAGGCTCCATCACACATTTTCCATAGGAATTTCCGACACACAAAGTTTGAGAGCTTGCTATAAAATTTTCCCCCAACAAAATCCGTTGTCGGAAATTCCGATCGTGTGTACACAAATCCGATGCACAAAGTGCCACGCATGCTCAGAATAAATTAAAAGACGAAAGCTATTGACTACTGTCCCGTTTTTAGTCCCAACCTACGTGTTTTACGTCACCGCGTTCAGAACGATCGGATTTTCCGACAACTTTGTGGGACCGTGTGTATGCAAGACAAGTTTGAGCCAACATCTGTTGGAAAAAATCCATGGATTTTGTTGTCAGAATGTCACTATACTCTATCTATACAGAAGTGTCCATCTCTTGTTTTTGAGGTTGTTCCTCTCCAGGCACATCGATACATATTTTGTGGAGGTTACCAAACTCTCATCCAATTTAACGGGACAGCCAACAAATTTAACAGTCCTGGTTAGCTTTCTTTTTGCACCAATCTGAATCTCCATATTACTAATAATTTCACGACTCGCTTTTCCGATAAATGGGATGCTTGGTCCTCAAGTCGCCACCTATTTCTCAGTTGAATGTTGTAGTCTTTTGAGAATGCTATGCTAGTTATTCAGTTTTTTTTATATATATGCCCCTTAAATGATAATGTTATTATTTATTTGATATTTTAAATTTTTCCAGATGCAGTTGTATGTATGGATTGTCCAGAAGATGAATGGCCCAACACAGAGAAGACTGCTTGTGTTCAGAAACTTATCACATTCCTGTCTCATGAAGATCCTATTGGCATTGTCCTGACTTTTATCGCTATCTTGTCCTCTGTTACAGCTGCAGTTGTTCTTGGGATATTTATTAGGTATCAGGACACTCCAGTTGTCAAAGCCAACAATCGAGATCTCAGCTACTTAATTTTAACATCACTTATACTCACTTCCATCTGCAGTCTTCTTTATATTGAGAGGCCAGAGCGGATATCTTGTTTTTTGCGGCAAGCAATTTTTGGAATCACATTTTCAGTGTCAGTGTCCTCCCTTTTGGCAAAAACAGCGATTGTGGTGATAGCCTTCAATGCCACCAAACCTGGTAAAAGCTTAAAAAAGTGGGTGGGGCCCAAAGTTCCTAAATACATTGTTTTGATTAGTTCATTTATTCAAGTATTTATTTGTTTATTGTGGCTGTTTATAGCTCCTCCTTCTGCTTATAATAACACACAAGCTGAAATTGCAAAGGTTGTTGTGGAATGTGATAAGACAACAGCCATTGCGTTCTATGTCATATTGGGATATTTGGGTGTTTTGGCATCTATTTGTTTTATTGTTGCATCTTTTTCAAGAAAACTACCTGATGCTTTTAATGATGCTAAACTGATTACCTTTAGTATGCTGGTCTTCATCACAGTTTGGATATTCTTTATCCCTACTTATCTCAGTGCTAAAGGCACGGCCACAGTGGCAGTTGAGGTATTTGCGATTTTGGCCTCATGCTCTGGGATGCTGGGCTCAATATTTGCTCCAAAATGTTACATAATTTTATTAAAACCTCAGAAAAATAGAAAAAGCTTTGTCTTGAAAGGTTCTCTATAGTTGGGCAATTGATTGAATAAAGGTCATCACTTGTAAATATTCAAAAATAATTGAAATTACTTTCTCTGCATGGATATCATTGCTTATATAGTAAAACTATAGAAAGTCTATGACACTCTTTAGAATTCTATTGTGCCTCCCCATGACAAATTTCAGTGTGGAAGACAGATTCATGTACCTTTTTGAAATAAACACTCCATCCTCAGTGCATCTGAGCTCCCTCCCCACCTCTGCATCTGTCACACAGGTAGACAGCTCTGAGAATTTGTCAAGCTGGGTGGGCAGAGCCTAATGATTCAGAGACATTAATCCCCCATCAGGTTCACTCCCCTTGTGATTGACAGCAGGCAGTGGGCATATCTATAACCAATACACAGTTTGCTATTGACTATATACCAATAGCCTGCTGTCAATCTGAAGGAGAAAGCAGATCTGATAATTAACTTGCATTTCAGTTACCTAATCAGGCTCCGCCCATTGTCAGTGTCACTGATTGTGAGGAGGCTGTCAGCTGTGAAGCTAACAGCATCCTTAACAACCAGTGACAAGTGGGGAGGGGCGACAGCAAACATGCTGCTCTTCTACACAGAGAACAGAAACAGGCACTCTACCTGTCTCTGTATGCCAAGTCTAAATTGGTCTTAATTACCTACAGTTTCATTATCTACAAACTGCAGGTAATTATCCCAGATAGCAAGTAATTGTGCTGCAAGTTTGAAATGACTTGTTAAGCTCTTGCTAGACTTGCCAAGCTTCACAAGTTTGTTGCACAATTGCAGCAAGTCTGCATTGCATGACTCCAGATCAACTTTTTTTGCAAACATTCTGCAAGTCTGCTGCAAGTTCTGGTTCAGTTATGTTGTGTAAGGCTACATTCACATCTGAGCTTTTTCAGCTCATAAAACGCTTGTAAAACACTTGAAAGAATACCTGAAAAATGCACAACAAGCAAAATCCCATTAATTTCACCTGTTCACATCTGAGCGTTTTGTCACCAAAAGCAAAACGCCTGAAAAACGCCCTAAGCTCAAAAAAGAACATGAGCTTCTTTGGGGCACATTATAGGCATTTTTCTGCCTTTTACATTGGTGACTTGAATAAAATTGCGGCAAAATCGTGGTAAAAACGCGGCAAAATCGTGCAACTTTGAAACGCTCAGGTGTGAATGCAGCCTAATAGTTATCCCACCACAGGGGCCACTGTGGCTGAATTTTCATCATCGCTCCCTGCTGTGTGCAAGGTTTTTCTTTAATTGGTGCTGGGGCGTGGTGTGCAGAGAGGTGAGTGGTATCCATGAGATCTGATGTGGAGTTCAGAGAGGTAGAAATCAAGGAGTGACCAACCCTAATATCCCATTGATGGAGCACAATTTGGAATGTTTTATTTTTCATTGTTTATATGCTAGCAGCTCACCTTAAGCAAAGACCACAACAGGTCTATTGGCGCTTTTAGGAGAGGAGAGTGGAGTGGAATGTGTTTTTCCATAAAGGATCCATATATTAAGGCCTTGTTGGACCAGCTGTGGATTTCAATACAGGTGAGAAGAGGAGAGTGGAACGTGAACTGCCATTAAGGATTTGTATACCAAAGCGCCACTAGACCTGTTGTGGGCTTTGTTTAGGTGAACTGCATGGGCACACTCCTGGTGGATGCCTGGATGGTGGGAACAATTGTGTTCACAACTTTCAAGAACTGTTTTCTGAGCATGTGATCTTCACATCTCATCACTTTTTGATGCACATGCACTTTATTATTTGGGACTTATTTTATTGTTTTTTTTTTATGTAAAATCAGATGAATACCTGCTTTTGATTCAAGCACTTTTATCACTGTATCGCATATTATTGTATTTTATTTATTAATTTTTTAAAATTAGGGATAGTCATTTGTGCATATTTGTCTTTTTGCTGTTTAGCTTCTGGAATTAGTGCACTTTATCACTTAGTATCAGGCCCGGACTGGGACAAAAAATAGGCCCGGGCATTTTAAACTGGGCAGCCCAATCCCTGGGGGAAGTAGGGCGGAGATGTGGGGCGGGCGTTCGCGGGGTGCTTGGTGACCAGATATTCATTTTGAAAGGTGTTTAGTTTGGTAAATTCTGTGCTTACCCAGATAGCTAATTAAATCGTACCATGTAAACTAAAATATAAAAAATTATATTACATAGTTACATAGTAGGCGAGGTTGAAAAATAGACACAAGTCCATCAAGTCCAACCTATATGTGATTATGTGTCAGTATTACATTGTATATCCCTGTATGTTGCGGTCATTCAGGTGCTTATCTAATAGTTTCTTGAAGCTATCGATGCTCCCCGCTGAGACCACCGCCTGTGGAAGGGAATTCCACATCCTTTCCGCTCTTACACAGTGGCGTCACTAGGATTGGTGTCACCTGGTGCGGTAAAAAATGGTGTCACCCCCCCCCCGAACTAAGCAGGCTAGTGCATCAGTGTGGCTCTCCCCCCTTCAACCTGCCACAATGGATGGAGCCCGGATGGAATCGGGGTGGTGGATGGAGCCCGGATGGGATCGGGGTGCTGGATGGAGCCCGGATGGGATTGGGGTACTGGATGGAGCCCGGATGGGATCGGGGTACTGGATGGAGCCCGGATGGGATCAGGGTACTGGATGGAGCCCAGACGGGATCAGGGTGGCGGATGGAGCCCGGATGGGACCAGGGTGGCGGATGGAGCCCAGATGGGACCACGGTGGCGGATGGAGCCCAGATGGGACCACGGTGGCGGATGGAGCCCGGGTGGGATCGGGGTGGTGGATGGAGCCCGAATGGGATCTGGGTGTTGGATGGAACCCTGATGGGATCAGGGTGGTGGATGGAGCCCGGATGGGATCGGGGTGGTGGATGGAGCCTGGATGGGATGAGGGTGGTGGATGGAGCTGGGATGGGATCGGGTTTGGGGGTGGATGGACCCGGGATGGGATTGGGTGGATGGATGGAGCTGAGAAGGGATCTTTGATTTGGGGAGGTGAGGGGATTGGTTAGAGGAATTGTGCTGAGGGGGTTAAACTTTAAATTTGCCCCCCTCCTTCTACCTCTAGCACAAGTCATTGCTAACCCAAAAACAGAGCATCCCCTAGTGCATATCCTCAACCCCCTCCCTAATATTACTGCTGGCAGCATAGATGTTACCTGCCAATGCCCCCCTCCCCCAATCCCCATGTCCTCCTCTGCAATACTATTTCATACCTTGGCCCCAGAAAGTTGCTGTAGCGCGGTATCCCTCTTCTCCCTCCTCGGCTCCTCCTCCCGGCCTGTGTACTTGAAACTTCTGAGCCGAGGAGGAGGCGGTGCAGCCAGCGGGGAGAGACATATGATTTTAGCATGTGTGACGGTCGGTCGGACCCCGGGCACCTCTGTCTCTGCCTCGCTCCCTCCTCCCCCACTCTCCCTGCACATCGCGTGCAGCTGAGGAGATCCCGGAAGGGAAGGAGGGAGCCGCGGTGACTGTGCCATTCAGATCAGTCTGAGCCTAGTGTCACCCTTTGGCGGGTGTCACCCGGGTGCGGGCCGCACCCCCCCCCGCACCCCCCTAGCAACGCCGCTGCTCTTACAGTAAAAAAGCCTCTACGTAGTTTAAGGTTAAACCTCTTTTCTTCTAATTTTAATGAGTGGCCACAAGTCTTGTTAAACTCTCTTCTGCGAAAAAGTTTTATTTCTATTGTAGGGTCACCAGTACGGTGTTTGTATATTGAAATCATATCCCCTCTCAAGTGTCTCTTCTCCAGAGAGAATAAGTTCAGTGCTCGCAACCTTTCTTCATAACTAATATCCTCCAGACCCTTTATTAGCTTTGTTGCCCTTCTTTGTACTCGCTCCATTTCCAGTACATCCTTCTTGAGGACTGGTGCCCAGAACTGGACAGTTAATTATATAAATGCAGCAATCTTAAAGAATTAAATACTTAATCCATAAACAATACATATATACACAAAAAAAGATGCGCAAACACTAAAACTAATTATGTGACCAGTGACCAACAAGTGAATGAAATGATCACATAAGTGAATAAATAATAAAACCCAATAATTATAATTCATTGATTAGGGTGCAAAAAAACCTATGTGTATCAAAAATGAATGAATTAATATAGTGAATGATAAATAATTCTAAAAACTAAATGTGACATAAAACTAGTTTTTTGCACCCTAATCAATGAATTATAATTATTGGGTTTATTTATTCACTTATGTGATCATTTCATTCACTTGTTGGTCACTGGTCACGTAATTAGTTTTAGTTTTTGTGCATCTTTTTTGTGTATATTCATTCTGAGACACATCGCAATATAGCAAAGAGACATCCCCAATCCAGCAAAGAGACGGCCCCAGACCAGCAAAGAGACGGTCCCAGACCAGCAAAGAAGACGGCCCCAGACCAGCAAGGATGACGGCCCCAGACCAGCAAGGATGACGACCTCAGACCAGCAAAGAGACGGCCCCAGACCCGCAAAGAGAGGGCTCCAGATCAGCAAAGGGACAGCCTCAGACCAGCAAAGAGACAGCCCCAGAGCAGTACACGGACAGCCCCAGAGCAGTACACGGACAGCGCCAGAGCAGTACACAGTCCCAGATCAGTAATAGACAGCCCCAGACCAGTACACAGTCCCAGACCAGTACAAAGCACCAGACCAGTACACAGACAGCCCCAGACCAGCAAGAATGACGGCCCCAGACCAGCAAGGATGAGGACCTCAGACCAGCAAAGAGACGGCCCCAGACCCGCAAAGAGAGGGCTCCAGACCAGCAAAGGGACAGCCTCAGACCAGTAAAGAGACAGCCCTAGACCAGTACACGGACAGCCCCAGACCAGTACACAGTCCCAGACTAGTACACAGCCCCAGACCAGTAATAGACAGCCCCAGACCAGTACACAGCCCCAGACCAGTACACAGCCAGCCCCAGACCAGTAATAGACAGCCCCAGACTAGTACACAGTCCCAGACCAGTACACAGCCCCAGACCAGTAAATTAGAAAGCCCCAGTCCACTCCCTTTCCCCACCACTACAAAGCGGGATGTAACGCACTGGAGCATGTTTTTTTTCAGCGTGCTCACCTTCCTTCCTGTACAGCCATCAGTGTCCCGGCCGGTGTTAGGAGAGAGGCTGCCACCGTCTCCTCGAGTGCAGCCATAGCTCCAGCGCGCCCAGCCCACGAGGTGTCTGTCCAGTGCAGGCGCTTCCTGCATGTCACCTCGTAAGTGTGCTGGTGCCCGGCCCTGCTGTAGGAAAGCCCGTATAGCGGGAGGTGAGCGGCGGCCACAGTCTGTGTTAACCCTGTCCGGACCACGGTCGCCGCTTACCTCCCGCCGTGCGGCCCAGTCATCAAGAAGCCGCTCTTCCTAAAAAATGCGGCCCAGGGACAGCGGCCCACTGGGCAAACGCCCGGTGTGCCCTATGGCCAGTCCGGGCCTGCTTAGTATCACAAGTATAACATAGTATCGCATATTACTGCAATTTTTTTTTTTTTTTATTGTATCATTTTTATTGTTTTTGAGAATGTGGTCTTTTTCATAATCGAAATGTTCTTTTATGTTTTGCTAAAGGTTCACCCTAATAAAAATAAAAACTGAGATGTAATTCAGTGTTATGTATTGATTTTATTTTAATGTTTTTATAAAGATCAGTTTTGTCTTAATGCACTATTCAGTGAACTGAGGTACATTTTTTAGCAAAATGTTAAAATATAGGCCAAAAAAGCTGAACTAAAAATATTTCAATGAGAGCTTTTTTTTTTTTTTCCTACTTCAGCCACTTTGACTTAGATTTTTCACCTCTCTTTACTTGTTAGTGAATAGACCCGATAAAAAAAGGACACTTGGACAAACAACAAGAAAAACTAGTGCCAAATATATTAATGGAAGATTGAGGGATTAAATAAGATTGCTGCCACCTAAGTACTGGTGAATCACCAGCATAGGTGTGTGTGACCTATTGCATTAGGGTGTGCACCCCAAAGATCAAATACACATATGTGTGTGTGTGTGTTTGTATATATAAAACATATACAGACACACACACTCTTATGGTAGAGCCGATACAGTGAAAGAAGTACTATAGCAATTCATGAATGGAAATTGGCAATGGCAATTCATGATCTGGTCAGAGGGAGGTATATCCCATCTCTCTGCTTGCACACAGAGCGATAATGCTAATGTGATTAGGGTGTGCACAGGCACACCTGGCACACCCCCTGCGCATGCCTATGATCACCAGTTAATTGGCAAGAAAAAAAAAGCAAGCAGCGTAAAGCTATAATAACACAATCTGGTGATAGTGAACCCACTGCTATTAACCTAATCCCTTACTGTACATATGTGAAATGCATTCAATCCATCAATCATGTGTAATGATAAATTGTGTCATTGCATAAAATAATTCATCTATCATACAAAATTATGTTTCTATGAAACAAACCAAGTGCAAATTCTGTTAAAAAAAGTGCAAAAGAAAAAACTCTGTGCTGACAGTGAACAAAATGTGCTTAGTGCAAGAAAATATTATTAATTAGTAAAGTGCATGCATCAAATAATTCATATTTATTCAAAATATTTTGAACAAATATGAATTTTTGATGCATGCACTTTACTAATGAATAGTATTTTCTTGCACTAAGCACATTTTGTTCACTGTGTCAGCACACATTTTTTTCTTTTGCACTTTTTTTAAACAGCATTTGCACTTTAATTGTTTTCATAGAAACAAATAATTTTGTATGATAGATGAATTATTTTATGCAATGGATTGAATGTATTTCACATGTGTACAGTAAAGGATTAGATTAATAGCAGTGGGTTCACTAGCCCAGATTGTGGTATTATAGATTTGCTCTGCTTGCTTCTTTTTTTCTTGCCAAAAAATGGAGACTTGCATAACTCTGGCTATAGACTTGTGGGACTCTTGCTATAGACTTGCAGGGCTCTTGCTGTAGACTTACCACTGCAAATTTGCTCTTGCTAGAGACTTGCCACACAAATTTGTTACAAATTGGAAAAGTGTCAACTAGAACTTGCACTTCAAGTGCTCTGCAAGTGTACAACTTGACAAGGGAGATTTGCAGCAAGTTCACAAGACTTACAATTCAATACAAATGTGTGGGTATCTGGGTACTTTTGAGTTTGGTGCAGCCATAATGCCACCTTGTAAACGTGGTGCTTTAAGCTCTTAGCATCCGTGCCTCCCGGCCCTTTAAGAGGTTTATGATGTTGGGAGGTGGGGCGGGGCTTAAGATCATGTGATGGTGGTCACGTGATCCGAAAATGCAAGGAGTGATTGGGAGCTTTCGGTTAGGGGACAGTAACTGTGCTGGGAGCGCACAGCGCACGCGCTCAGCACTGGTGTATTGGCAGCAATTCATGCAAATATGCAGCCCCTCTGCGCTAAGGTCCAGGCACTAGGCATATTTGTGCACAGCAAGTGCAAAGGGGTTAAGTACCTGAATCTACTGCACATGTCAGTAAAGCTACTAAAACAGGTGGCAGGGGGAAAAAAAAAAGCCATTGCTTGCCGACCAGCTGCCGCAGTTTTACTGTGGCAGAATGGCATGGCTGGGCGAAACGACGTTACCTTATGACGCTTCGCCTTTTGGCCACTAGGGACGAGCGCACGTGCCTGCAGCGTGTGCCCGGAGCCGATGCGAGTGCCCGGCAGGCATGATGACCGTCGGGCAAGCGCGATCGCTCGTGACAGAGCGAGAATCGGGATCTGTGTGTGTAAACACCCAAATCCCGGTTCTTTCAGGGGAGTAGCTACAGATCGTGTGTTCATACTAAGTATGAACACCGATCTCTCTCTCTCCTCCTAGACAGTCCCATCCCCCCCTACAGTTAGATCACACACAGGGAACACAGTTAACCCCTTGATTGCCCCCTAGTGTTAACCCCTTCCCTGCCAGTGACATTTATACAGTAATCAGTGCATTTTTATAGCACTGATCGCTATATAATTGTCAATGGTCCCAAAAATGTGTCCAATTTGTCTGCCGCAATATCGCAGTCCCGATAAAAATCGCAGATCGCCGCCATTACTAGTAAAAAGATAATAAAAATGCCATAAATCTATCCCCTATTTTGTAGATGCTATAACTTTTGTGCAAACCAATCAATATACGCTTATTGCGATTTTTATTACCAAAACTGTGTAGAAAAATACATCTCGGCCTAAACTGAGGAAAAAATTCGCTTTTTTTTAAAAAAAAATGGAGATATTTATTATAGCAAAAAGTACAAAATATTGTGTTTTTTTTTTCAAAATTGTCGCTCTTTTTTTGTTTATAGTGCAAAAAATAAAAACCGCAGAGGTGATCAAATACCACCAAAAGAAAGCTCTATTTGTGGGGAAAAAAGGATGTCAAATTTGTTTGGGTACAACGTTGCACGACACAGTGCCGTATTGCAAAAAATGGCCTGGTCATTGAGCAGCCAAATCTTCCGGAGCTGAAGTGGTTAAAGGGCCATATTGCCTGAAATCTGTTGTTAGACCTTTTTTTGAATTCCCACCAAAGTGTCTTCTCAAAGGTTTACTTTAAAGTAGAACCATGGCCTCCCATTAAAAAAAAAAAAAAAAAAATAGCAGCTGCACTTAAATACAAATAGATCTGCGATTACAGTTTTTTTTCTTAGTTTCTCTTTAGTTTTTTTCTGCAAAGTCCCACAAATACCTGTTAAGGAGGTTGTAAACCCATTCTGCAAGCTTGTACCTACAGATAAGCCTATAATAAGGCTTACCTGTAGGTACTATTAATATCGCCTAAACCTGCACGGTTTAGGAGATATTCGCACTTCATGCAGATGGTGATGTCACCGGCGCATGCACTCTGAAGGGATGGTATACACGTGACGTCCCTTTAGAGCTCCATGCTGCATGCGCTGGAGCGACGTCATTGCGACACGGCCAGAAGACGCGAACCCGGAAGGAAGACAGGGTGAAGATGGAGGCCATATCTCCCAACGTTTTGAGATGGGAATGAGGGACACCTGCTAGCAAATGTATATAGGCATAGGACACATCCCTGCCACACCCCCTTAAAGGAGCATTAACCCAAAAAAAAAGGTTAATTAAATCCACAAGTGCTTTTTTTACCACTACTATTCCTTTATATTGGCTTTTAAAATGCACAAATGCAGCAATTTAGAAACTGGATGAAAGGTTTAGCACTGGGAAACACTTTTTGAAAGATAAAAAGTGCATTTTATATACAACTATATAGATCAGACCAAAATGAGGGACAAATGAGGAGGAAAGAGGGACATTGCTCCAAACAGGGACAGTCCCTCCAAATCAGGGACAGTTGGGAGCTACGTGGAAGCAGCTGTCAGAGCTCACAGCGCAGTGATGCAGGGATTTGTTCTAAGGTAAGTATTTCATAATGTGCTATTATGCAATCATTGGTGTGGCAATGATGCTACACTGCTCCTAGATTTAGAGAAAAGTTTGCGCTTTTATTCAGGCTGTGCCTGCTTGCACTACAGTGGGATGAAAAAGTTTGCAGGTGGCATTGTTATTAGTATTGTCACTGCACAAGCCTGTAACTTGTCAATCAGCACCTGTCCATCCCTAGTCCTGCCTCTGCTTTCTGAATTGGCAGCACTGTCTCTGTTGCTGAAACCCTCCCACTGTGTGCTGCAATGTCTGAGAGGGGGAGCAGGCCAGGCACAAATGAAGGAGGCCTTGGCTCAGTCAGGAGGGTAAAGGGAGTTTTTTGTTTGCTTTATGAAGTTTTATATATGGAAGAAACCCTCATGATGTGACTTTAACGGTACTAGGTTGTTATGTAAGTAAGTAGACGGAAGTTAAAGAAGTTTTTAAAAGTTTACAAATTCTTTATTGTTACAAAACTACCGGTATACAAAAAAGATAATTGACAATACATGTTAAAATTGGGTTGGATATTTTGTCTAGATACAATGTACTCAAGGGAATCACCAAACAGAGTGACGACGGAAGACACCCAGCTTTATGAAGTTTGTCCATCATATAGTAACTGGATTTGGTACTTTTTTAGACTGTCAAACAGGAGCCTTTAGTTGTACTTAAAATGTAGGGGGGAAAAAATATAAATTATAGATATTACTTCTACTAACAGTGATGATAATAATTAATAATGTTTTTATTTGAATACTACTATGTATATTTCAAACAGCTGTGTTTTTAATAAAATAATATTTTCAGGACTTGTGTCAGGACTTGAATCATCACCTGCTGGTGGTACTGTTGTTCCCAGGGCTGAAGGGCGCAGTTTCCGTGGCCACCAGCAGGTGTCTCCCAGCAGCCAGCTTATTATTATTATTATTATTACTACAGGTACTTTTGTAGCGCCATAGATTTACACAGCGCTTTACATATATATGTACATTCACATCAGTTCCTGCCTTCAAGGAGCTTACAATCTAAGGTCCTTAATCCTAGTAATTAGGTTCCACCCAACACTGGTTGCTGGGCAGGTGTATAATCCCTCCATAACAAATATTGTTGCATCAGCGTTCTTCCTGTGAGCTGTATCCTTGCCTGATCCTGTATCCCCTGTTTTGCTTCCAGTACCCTTTATCCTGCACCCAGTATCCTGTACCCTATGTCCTGCTCTGCTTCCCTTGTTCCCAGTCCCAGTCCTGATCCTGCCCTGTTCATGTGTGCTTCCTCCATTTTTGTACATAAAGTGTGCTAGTTAGATTGTTTTTCTGAGTTTGCTGCACTTTCACATTTCTATTAATAAACTTTATTTAACCATACTTGGTCTGGTTCCTGATAACTTAAAGTGTAGCCCACTGATCTGGTCATGCCTGCTGGATATCTGCATTCGGTATCCCTTAAAAAAATGTACATCTGAAAAATTGATAACAGCTGTATTACAATATAATTAAGACCACTGCAATTATTCCAGCCATATGACAACAGCAAATAAAACATTTAATAAAGTTAAGTAAACTTAAATGATTTTGTGATGGTTATTATTAACCCCTTGCTACTGAGCATATGCATATATATGGCCTCAAGCATTAGGACATAGTGGGCATAGGTGTACACAGCCTATGGCATTAGGGTGTGCACCTCAAAACTCAAACACATATGTTTGTGTGCGCACGCATGTGTATATATACTGAGGGTGTCAGTTGGGCAGAGATTGGTGTCGGTAATTTTTAAAAACATTTTTTACACATTTTTTAGGAGCCCTGTTAGGGAGATTTGGTGAAATATCAAGGGTTTAACAGCTTCAGCCCCGGACCATTTGGCTGGCCAAAGACCAGAGCACATTTTGCAATTTGGCACTGCGTCGCTTTAACCACTTAACAACCGGCCCATAGCCAAATGACGGCTACAGGGCGGTTGTTTAACTCTGGGAGGACGTCCAGGGACGTCCTCCCAGAATTCTGCTCTCGCGCGCCCCCTAGGGCGCGCACTCGAGAGCATCCGTGACTGCCGGGTCCGGAGGACCCGGCGCATCACAGATCCCGGTAAATGGCCGCTGATCGCAGCCGTTTACCATATCAAATGACGGAGCGATCACATGTAAACAAACCGGCGTCATCTGATGACGCCGGTTCCTCTCCTCCCCTCTGTGTACCGATCGGTACACTGTGAGCGGAGAGGGAGCTGGATGGATGGCTGCAGCGTTGTGGGCTGCATGTGTAGTGCCCACAGCGCTGCACAGAGACATCCAGCCATCCATCCATCCATGCTCAGCCATCCCCACTACTCTGCATGCCCTGCAATGCCCTCTGCAATGCCCCACAGTACTCTGGTATGCCCCACAATACCCCTGCAATACTCTGTCATACCCTGCAATACTCTGCCATACTCCGCAATACTCTGCCATACCCTGCAATACCCCGTAATACCCTGGAATACCCCGCAATACTCTGCCATACCCTGGAATACCCCGCAATACTCTGCCATACCCTGGAATACCCCGCAATACTCTGCAATACCCCACAATACTCTGCCATACCCTGCAATACCCTGAAATACCCCGCAATACTCTGCCATACCCTGCAATACCCAGCCATACTCAGTGATACCCAGCCATACTCAGTGACACCCAGCCATACTCTGCAATACTCAGTGATACCCAGCCATACTCTGCAATACTCAGTGATACCCAGCCATACTCTGCCATACTCTGCCATACCCAGCCATGCTCTGCAATACCCCGCAAAAATCTGCAATACTCTGCCATAACCCGCAATACTCTGCAATACCCCGCAATACCCAGCCATACTCTGCAATACTCGGTGATACCCAGCCATACTCTGGCATACCCAGCCATACCCAGTCATACTCTGCCATACTCGGCGATACTCTGCAATACCCAGCCATGCTCAGCCATACTCGGCCATGCTCAGCCATACCCAGCCTCTGTATGTGGCCAGGCTGTGGAAGTCTCAGACATGTGGTATCGCCGTACTCAGGAGGAGTAGGAGAATCTATTTTGGGGTGTCATTTTTGATATGTACATGCTATGTGTTAGAAATATTGTATAAATGGACAACTTTGTGTTAAAAAAAAAAAAAGCGTTTTAACCACTTCCGGCCTTCCGTCATACGACGTCCTTGACTTTGTGCGGGGATATCTGAATGATGGGTGCAGCTACAGGCATCATTCAGATATCATCTTTTTCAGCCGGCGATTCCCTACACCATAAGAACGATCATAGCGGCTGTTACACTGCTTGATCGTTCTTACGGGAGGCGAGAGGGGACGTCCCCCCTCCCGCCGCCCTCCGGTGCTTCTACCGACTCACCGCTACGATCAAAGCCAGGATCTTTTTTTTTTTTTTTTTTTTTTTTTTTTTAATTTCAGGCACAGCCTAGAGGTGAGATTTGGGGTCTTCTTGACCCCATATCTCACTGTAAAGAGGACCTGTCATGCCATATTCCTATTACAAGGGATGTTTACATTCCTTGTAATAGGAATAAAAGTGATCAAAAAATTTTTTTTTTGGAAAAAAGTGTCAAACTAAAATAAATAAAGTAAAATGAACAATAAAAAAAAATAAAATTTTTTTTAAAGCGCCCCTGTCCGTGTGCTCGCATGCAGAAGCGAACGCATATGTAAGTCCCGCCCACATATGAAAACGGTGTTCAAACCACACATGTGAGGTATCGCTGCGATCGGTAGAGCGAGAGCAATAATTTTGGCCCTAGACCTCCTCTGTAACTCAAAATTTGTAACCAGTAAAAAATTTTAAAGCGTCGCCTATGGGGATTTTTAAGTGGCGAAGTTTGGCGCCATTCCACAAGCGTGTGCAATTTTAAAAGGTGACATGTTAGGTATCTATTTACTCGGCGTAACTTCATCTTTCATATTATGCAAAAACATTGGGCTAACCTTACTGTTTTGTTTTTTTTTAAAGCAAAAAACATTTTTTTTCCCAAAAAAAACGCGTTCGAAAAATTGCTGCGCAAATATCGTGCGAGATAAAAAGTTGCAATGACCGCTATTGTATTCTCTAGGGTCTTTGCTAAAAAAACATATATAATGTTTTGGGGTTCTATGTAATTTTCTAGCAAATAAATGATGATTTTTACATGTAGGAGAGAAATGTCAGAATTGGCATGGGTGCTCCCGAATGCCTGATGGTGCTCCCCTGCATGTTGAGCCTCTGTATTTGGCCATGCTGTGTAAAAGTCTCACACATGTGGTATCGCCATACTCAGGAGTAATAGCAGAATGTGTTTTGGGGTGTAATTTTTAGTATGCATATGCTGTGTCTTCTTTCCAAAAAGGGGTAATTTGGGGGGTATTTGTACTTTTCTGGCATGTTAGGGTCTCAAGAAATGAGATAGGCCGTCAGTACTTCAGGTGTGATCAATTTTCAGATATTGGCACCATAGCTTGTGGACGCTATAACTTTCACAAAGACCAAATAATATACACTAATTTGGGTTATTTTTACCAAAGATATGTAGCGGTATAAATTTTGGCCAAAATATATGAAGAAAAATAATTACGAATTTTCAAAATTTTATAACAGAAACGAAGAAAAATTAATTTTTTTACAAATTTTTCGGTCTTTTTTCTTTTATAGCGCAAAAAATAAAGAACCCAGCGGTGATTAAATACCACCAAAAGAAAGCTCTATTTGTGTGAAAAAAAGGACAAAAAATTCATATAGATACAGTGTTGCATGACTGAGTAATTGTCATTCAAAATGTGAGAGCACCAAAAATTGAAAATTGGTCTGGTTATTGACAATTGAGCAGTTGTGCGACGTGGCTCCCAAACAAAATTGACGTCCTTTTTTCCCCACAAATAGAGCTTTCTTTTGGTGGTATTTGGTCACCTCTGCGGTTTTTATTTTTTGCGCTATAAACAAAAAAAAAGAGCGACAATTTTGAAAAAAAAGCATTATTTTTTACTTTTTGCTATAATAAATATCCCCAACAAATATACAAAAAATTTTTTTCCCTCAGTTTAGGCCAATACGTATTCTTCTACATATTTTTGGTAAAAAAAATTGCAATAAGCGTATATTGATTGGTTTGCGCAAAAGTTATAGCGCCTACAAAATAGGGGATAGTTTTATGGCATTTTTATTAATTTTTTTTTTACTAGTAATGGCGGTGGTCAGCGATTTTTATTGTGACTGTGACATTATGGTGGATACATCAGACAATTTTGACACATTTTTGGGTCCACTGGCATTAATACAGCGATCAGTGCGATTAAAAATACACTGATTACTGTAAAAATGTCACTGGCAGTGAAGGGGTTAATGTGTGTCCTAGTTTGTGTTCTAACTGAAGGGGGATGGGGACTGTGCAGGGAAACTAACAGATCGTTGTTCATACTCTGTATGAACAGAGACGATCTGTCAGTTCTCTGCTCAGAAGACCGGCACCTGTGTGTTTACACACACAGTTCTGGGTTCTCCGTGTGCCCCGAGCGATCGCGGGAGCCCGGCGGTGATCGAGACCGCCGGGCACTCGCATCGGCTCGGGGAGCACGCACGCCCCCCCGGCAGAGCGCATGCGCCCCCTAGTGGCCATCTATGTTACCGACTCAACATAACGGCGATTCGCGCAGCCGAGCCATGTTGCCACAGTACAACTGCGGCAGCTGGTAGGCAAGCGGTTAAAGGATGAGTTCACCTATGTTCACCTTTTTCTTTTTTTTTCTAAATTCCAGCTCCCCTATGTACCAATATAGCATTAATGTACTTATTTTGCAAAAATATCAAAGCCTTCTATTGAATCAACAGACACTTACTTCACTTGTCTTCATCAATGTTTCCAAACATATCCATTAGTTTTGCCTTACTTCCTGGTCAGGCTTTAGGTCATGATACCGGAAAGAGTTGACCAGCTGACCTTATTAGCACACACCTGCATCATCTACCTTCCTACCTACCCACCTATTTCCAGCTGCACGGTTTTTAAATGAAATGCAATCAATCAGTGATTGTACTTACTTCACTGTCCTTATGGATGTTTGTACAATCAGATTGTATAATGTATGGCCATCTTTATACACCTAAAATTACAAGTTGCGCTTTCTGTGCCATTAATTCTTAACTGAACACCAAAGACAGAAGCAAACACACATTTTGCCATGTGAAAATACGAGTGGCAAATGCTGCAAAACGCACAGTAAAAAACATGCAACCCACAAAACGCCAAAATGTTCCATAAGCCACATGCAGTGCAGTACATTGAAATCAACAGGGTGCTCTATGTGTGTCAAAGGAAAAAACAAGCCACTGAATGTGCGCTCCCACTATGCTAGATATGAATGGGGCCTGAAAGTGAAATTGGTGCGTTAAAACAAGAACAATGAGGTTCCATTCACATCTGTGTGTTTCCCTGCATTTCAGAAATGCGCTGCACCAATAATCACATTTAAAAACACACCAAGCTCTGCTCTAAAAAAAAAGTCCTGAAGCTTCTTTGGGGCGTGTAGGGTGGATGGGCTACCCTATGTGTGATAAATGAAAATGCTCCAAAACGCCTCCCCCTCGTTAAAAAACAAAAAGCAAAAATGCATGTGGGAATGCGAGTTCCCACTATGCAGAGATGTGAATGATGTTTGACAGCTGAGTGTTTCTGTCCACTCCCTTCTATGTACTTGTAGGAAGATGCCCATACACTATGCAATCTGATTGTATACTGTGTATTTAGTGAGAAGGGTAATCGCTGATTGATTGAATGCATTTAATTTAAAAAGCATGCAGCTGGGAATGGGTGGGTAGGTAGGAGGGTGTGCTAATGAGGTCAGCTGGTCAACTCCTTCCTGTGTCATGACCTTTAGTCTGACCAGGAAGTAAGGCAAAAGTATTGGATACGTTTGGAAACATTGATGAGGACAAGTGAGGTAAGTGTCTGTAGATTTAATTGAAAGCTTTGATATTTTTGCTAAATAAATACATTAATGCTATATTGGTACATAGGGGAGCTGGAATTTAGAAAAAAAAAAGAAAGGTGAACAAAGGTGAACTCATGCTTTAAACAGGGGTAAATCTGCGCCACACAGGGTGTGCCCAGGCACACCTGGCACACCCTGTGTGCACACCTATGACAGTGGGGTTGATTTACAAAAAACTAGAGAGTGTAAAATATGGTGCAGCTGTGCATGGTAGCACTCTCCAGTTTTAGTAAATCGATCCCAGTGTGTTTGCTAGAAGTCACATACCTCCGGCAAGCAAAGAAAGCTGTCACCAACAACTCCTTGTCTTAAATGATCAGGTGTTGGGAGGACTGACTTTCACTTTGACATTCACGTGATCACTGTGATAGCCTTTGAATGACTATCAAGTGATTGCTGTGAATAGACCCCCCCCCCACTCATTCTTTTTGAATGGCAGAAAAGATGCAATGGGGGATATTTACTAAAACTGGTGCATGAAGAATCTGGTGCAGCTGTGCATAGTAATCAATCAGCTTCTAAATTTAGCTTGTTCAATTAGAGCCCATTCACACAGGGACGACTTGTCAGGCGACCTAGTCGCCTGACAAGTCGCCTCCCGTTCTGTGCTATGGAACCGTTCTAAGGGGTGCGACGCAAGTCGCTCCGACTTAGAAAAAGGTTCCTGTATGACTTCGGGGGCGACTTGGGGCGACTTGCATAGACTTCTATACAGAAGTCGTTTTGCAAGTCGCCCGGGCAGTCGTTTGCAGGTCGCCTCGCTGAGGCGACCTGCAAGTCGTGTTGCCCCTGTGTGAATGGGGTCTTAAGCTTTGAGAAAAAAACCTAGAAGCTGATTGGTTACTATGCACAGCTGCACCATATTCTGTGTTTTAGTAAATCTCCCTCATTGCATGATTGTTTTAGGTAGGATTAAAAATAAAAAATGATTCAATTTCAGTGGTGGCGTCAGTGTCAATGCAGTGGCAAAACTACCAGAGTCACAAAGGTCGCACTTTCGACCTGGCCCTGGAAGTCAACCACTGTGGGGGCCCCCAAGAGCTCGAATTGTAGCTCCCAAGCGGCTTCAGGGCTCTGAGTTGCAAGTGTCTTTCTTACAGTCAGCACTGACAGTTTCCCCATCTACACATATGGGAAAGAGATGATCAGCTTGTCCTCCTCCCGCCCTCTCCTCCTGTGTCTGCCCCCTTAAACTAAGGTTCCTCTTTACATTCAAGAGTCCACAGAGATCCCCCTCTGATCTGAGGGGTGCTCTGCGGACTTTGATGTAAGGGGCACTCTGCAGAATCTGATGTAAAGTGCGCTCTCTGGACTCTGATGTAAGGGGGCTTTGTGGACTCTCATGTAAGGGGGCTCTGCGAATTCTGATGTAAGGGCTCTGCGGACTCTGATATAAGGGGGCTCTGCGGACTCTGATGTGGATTCAGTGTAAAAGGGGTACTCTGTGGACTCTAATGTAAGGAGGGACTCTTGTAATTAAATCCATATGATTAGAAACGCTGTTTATTCAGAAATATATGTACAGTGTATACTACAAAAAAAAAAAAATGCCATGTGCCACTAAAGTGTTCAGGTTTGGTTTGAAAAGGTGGCAACCCTACCCAAGACAGCAGGAAGGGGGTCCGCTGCAGGACTATAAAGGGACCCACAATTAGAGTAAAGGGTCCAAGGTTCAAGGGCCCTGGGCTTGGCGGGAAGAGGGGGGTCAGGGGGGCTCTTTATGGATTCCTCCACCAGGGTCCTGAAAAGTCTAGTTACGCCTCTGTGTCAATGCCAGTGTTAAGCCTCGTACACATGACCCAATTGTTGGCCAACCGAGCACCAGACTTTTATCCGAAGGGCGTGTGCCTGGATTTTGTCTTGCATACTAACGGCACACAATTGTCGGCCAACAAACATGAACGTAGCGACATACTAGAGGTACTACGAGCTGAAAAAGAGGAAGTTCAATTGTCAGGTGCCACCCTTTGGGCTCCTTCTGCTAATTTCATGTTAGTAGAAGTTCGGTGAGTGTTGATTTGCGCTTTTCAGTTCGTTTCTGAGCGGCCGTTCGTCAACCAGCCATGTTGCGGAATCAGAGGAGAGAATGTGCTATTATTGGCCTTGGAGTTATTGCTTTGACCCAAGTTCAGTTCAGGAACAGGAAGAGGACGACTTCTTGGACCAAAAATGGTTGCTTTATCTTGACCAATTATGTCATATGCCTTTGCTGCGGGAGCTCCAGGAGAATAATCCGGATGATTTTTGGAATTATCTCTGGATGACGGACCCCTGCGTTCACCAACTCTTGGCATTGTTGAACCCCTATATTAAGAAACAGGACACATGCATGAGGCTTACCATTACTCCTGAGCAAAGGCTCATAGCCACCTTGCGGTACTTGGCGACAGGGAGAAGTCTCCAGGACCTCAAGTTTACCACTGGGATCTCCCCCCAGGCTCTGGGACTCATTATTCCAGAGACCCGCTCAGCTATTATTCAAGTCCTGCAGAAGGACTATATTCGGGTAAGTTTTTTCCTTTAACATCACATTTTATGTATTTATTGTTTGCTAATGTATTGTATTAATTTCTTGATTCCACAATTAACATTATTGTAATATGCTGTGAATGTCCTCTTTGTCCTCATGCATGCTGTAAGCTTTTCCTGCTCCTTTTTTGGCCTACATGCATATTTTTCTTCACTAACCTCCCCAGCATGCTATCCTGGGCCCATACACACCTAGCCTAGTAACTTAATATTTTATGTCAGCTACATTTTTGTGCTTACCCTAAACACCCCCTAAAATGTGTCCAAATGTTATTGTTGTCCTCCAATTCAGGCAGAGTGCAAGAGGCCATTTTTTGGGGCCCAAACTCATTTGTAAACCCCCCCCCCCCAAATGCTAAGTCAACAGATACAAATACTCTGTCTGCTGACTTTGCACAACCCATACACATTATCCCTCTTTTGTGGTCATATTTCTGGATGAATTCACCAAAGAATGTAGTGCAAGGGCCTGACTGATTACCTTCAAATTGTAATGTAGAACGTTTTTGTCTCCTATTATCTTGATAGGTTATTTATGAATGTCAAAATGTGCTGCAATTTGGACAGTCTGTATCCATATTTATGATTATGACACTCCTTACCTGTCCACTGGGCAGCCAATAGTGTAAGTAAGGAGGGGCTGGCCAAAGTATCAAGCATTATTTATGCAAACAGCTCTCATGGAAGTGGAGAGGGTTACCCGTTCATAACATCTACCCATTACCTCCCCCCACCATAACATTTTTAGAATGGGCCACCAGAGGGGGTGAGGAATCACATAAGTTGACCTAACACTGTTGTCTTTAAATACTCATTTAAGTTTTATACTTATGTTGGCCGAGCATGTTTGTGTCAAATCTGCTTGCAATCTTATGCTCAGAAGTAGTAATTTATTTTTCCTTTTTTTAAATCCACAGTTTCCTTCCAACCCACAGCAATGGCAGGTCGTTGCAGCCCAGTTCCATCATCAGTGGGATTTTCCCAACTGTGGTGGTGCCATTGATGGAAAACATGTCCGGATTTGTCCCACCACCCAACTCTGGCACTTATTATTTCAATTATATGGGCTTTTGCAGCATAGTCCTGCTAGCTGTAGTGTCTGCCACATACGAGTTCTTGTTTCTTGATGTTGGAAAGAACTCTGATGGAGGAGTCATTATGCAGACAGAGTTCTACAAGCGGCTCCAGAATGGCACCTTAAACTTTTCACCTGCTGAGGAGAATGTTGTGGGCCTCAATTTTGTATTTGTTGCAGATGAGGCCTTTGCTCTGGGGGAACATCTTATGAAGCCGTTTCCTATGAGGAACCTCACCCCAGAGAAGAGAACATTTAATTACAGGCTCTCTCTTGTGCAAGAAGGGTGGTTGAAAACATCTTTGGCATCCTCTCCAGTCGGTTCAGGCTGTTTTTAACACTAATTAACCTGGCACTATACAAAATCAACCATGTGGTATTGTGCTGCTGTATACTCCATATTTTTTTATGGAGGAATGCTAGCAGCTACCTTGCCTCAGTGCCAACTTATGCGGACCCTGCAGTGGCAGGCCCAGCTGAAGAGGCTGCAGCTCGGCAGTCTGTGGGCATGATGATGGCTCTAGAAACTGGCCGTGCTGGATTGCCCTCCAAAAATGGCAGATATATATGTTAAAAATACCTTGAACATTTTGTAGGTAGAGGGGAAGTGTCTTGGCAGCAAATTGGAGCAGATCCTGAATAATATTTTTATTTGATCATAAACTCATATTTCATTTGAACTACTGTTGTCTGTGTTTCTTATCTGTATAATATGTTCTCAAATGGCCTTTATTTTGGGCACTTGCTACAATAGAGCAAACGTACCTTATTTGCTACATGGGGTGATAATCTCTTCATCAGCTAACTATTATGGTGTGCTGTGGGTCTGCTACATACACACACACATACATACACATCCCCAACTCAGGAAACTACAAAGTTCGATTTTAGTAAAGTGAAGGCCAAATGAGAGATTAGTATACCAAGACTGTGGATGTTGCCTTCCTCAGATGGGCTGATCTCACCCCTCTCAAAGCCAAAATTTGAAGTCACGTACACTTAGAGGCCAAACTATTAAATATCCCTTATGATCCCCTGCCAAAAATGTGTGTACTTCCAAACATGTTATTTTAGAAACCCCCAAAACACACAGTGTGTCAACATGTGCTATCTCCCATCATGGAGTATCAATGGACGTATTTTGGGGGTGCAACCCCTTCCTCATAACTAAAGTGAGTCAGAGGAAGGGGTTGCACCCCCGAAACATGTCCATTGATACTCCATGATGGGAGCTAGCACATGTTGACACACGGTGTGTTTTGGGGCTGTAGCAAACTAGATGTAGGGAAAGACACACATTTTAGGCATGGGATCATGAGGGAAATAAAAATGTTAAGGCACAATTTGTGGGCAGCTTCAAATTTTGGCTTTGCTATTCTTAAAAACACAGAAAGATTAAATTTCACATTACTTAGGGCAGTGTTTCCCAAATCTCCTTCTCAAGATACAAACCCAGGTCAGGTTTTCTATATTTGTTGAATTTGGCACAGGTGATGTTGTCATTTTCAATGTTAGTAATTCATACAGTCGTTTTTAGACAAATACAGAAAACAGGACCTGGTGGTGCACCTAGAGGAGTGGAGTGGAGAAACACTGAGTTTGGACACTAAACTTGCTTATTTAAAAGTCCAAAGAACATGGTACATATTAAAAGTGTAAACAGGAGCCAACAAGTGGAACAAGAAACTTCCGACCAGGCAAGAGGAAATTAGAATTTGGCAAGCATGTCTATAAAATCACAGATTCTTTACTGTAAAGCAGTGGCAGCCTCCTTTATTTGTTCCAGATCCTTCAAACAATGCAACACATCTGCACTCATTCGGCCAATTGTGCATCTTGGAAGATCATGACCTAGTAAGAAGAGAAAAAAGTATTAAGGGAACAATGGTCAAGTGGCTGAGGCCCTACATAGTGAGTTATGGTCAAGTTACTAGTCAAATTCAGGAAATACTTACCTACCCAGTCTATTGTTGCTTGCAACCTGCTTGCCCTTCAGACACCTACACTACTAGGAATGTACACACTGCAACTACTCAGTAATCTCTAAACTATATTAGTTAGATACAAATATTGCTTACTTTTTTTGATGATCTTATGATGATCTTATGTATGGACTCCATCTGGTCTTGCTCACGGTGTTTGAGATCATACCATCGTTTTCTGATTTGGTCCTTTGTTCGTTGCACCGAAAATTCGCCATGCAAAATGGCAATGACCTTATCCAAAATGCTGTCCTTTCGGGTGTTGGGCCTTTCATAATTGCGCAGCTTGCAGTCGTAGTTGTGCTTCTCTGGGATGTGCACCATCTCCACCATCTCACCCTTGCTCATGGAGGTTGCTTTGTGCCTCCTCTGAGCTCCACCACTGCGGGGATGCCTGTAATCTGCCAATTCCGCCATGTTGTCCCTCCCGAATGTTCCGCCATGTGTGTCGCATGCAGAAGAGAGATGGTCACGCCCCAGTGTCATTATGCACCGAGTGCGGAGTTTGCCGCATGTGCAGTGTATATATAAAGCCAGAACACACGGTCAATGGAACGGCTGTAGGAATGATCTTGGAGGGAAGGACGTTCGCTCGCAAACGCAAGAAAGGAGCCATAAAATCAAGGGACAATTTGAATTTGGGGCATAGGTAGTTAGTGGCCTATACTGCTTAGACTGAGTCCTATATTGGGACCAGTTTATGAGTTAAGCCAGACATCATGGTTTGTCTTGTGTTCTGTCTTGCAGGCATCATATCATTTATCATGGTGGATAAATTTACAGTGCCTAATTTTTTTACCACAATTCATCGACCTGTACCTGGACCTGCCCTGTCTCTGGAAGGTCAAGAGTCGAGATTACTCCAATAAAATCTTGAAGAAGGCAGCGTTGGGGAAACTGCTCGAGTTGGTGAAGCCTTTGTACCCCAGGGCAGACAAACTATATCAAGAACAAAATTTCCAACCTGAGGAGTACTTTTAGAAGGGAGCACAACAAGGTCATGGACTCAGAGATCTGGAGCAGCAGCGGATGACCGATATGTCCCCAGGCTGTGGTATTACCACAGCCTGCAGTTTTTGACTGACCAGACAGAACCCAGGCCATCGCTGTCTACGCTCCCTTCAACATCTGCTGAGGCCACAGCTCCAGAGGTCCACACAGGTCCTGCTGCACAGGATGAAGATATGGAGGAGCCCAGCTTGACCCAGGTATAGCATTGTTGAACATATTTGTATCCAAAAATACAATGATGATGGAGGATAAAAACACCCTGTGTCCCACCAGTAGGGATGAGCCGAACACCCCCCTGTTCAGTTCGCACCAGAACATACGAACAGGAAAAAAGTTTGTTCGAACACACGAACACCGTTAAAGTCTATGGGACACGAACATGAATAATCAAAAGTGCTAATTTTAAAGGCTTATATGCAAGTTATTGTCATAAAAAGTGTTTGGGGACCTGGGTCCAGCCCCAGGGGACATGGATCAATGCAAAAAAAAGATTTAAAAACAGACGTTTTTTCAGGAGCAGTGATTTTAATAATGCTTAAAGTCAAACAATAAAAGTGTAATATCCCTTTAAATTTCATACCTGGGGGGTGTCTATAGTATGCCTGTAAAGGGGCGCATGTTTCCCGTGTTTAGAACAGTCTGACAGCAAAATGACATTTCAAAGGAAAAAAGTCATTTAAAACTACTCGCGGCTATTGCATTGCCGGTCCGACAATACACATAAAAGTTCATTGATAAAAACGGCATGGGAATTCCCCACAGGGGAACCCCGAACCAAAATTTAAAAAAAAAATGACGTGGGGGTCCCCCTAAATTCCATACCAGGCCCTTCATGTCTGGTATGGATATTAAGGGGAACCCCGGCCAAAATTAAAAAAAGAAAATGACGTGGGGGTCCCCCTAAATTCTATACCAGACCCTTCAGGTCTGGTATGGATTTTAAGGGGAACCCCGCGCCAAAATTAAAAAAAAAAAAGACGGCGTGGGGTCCCCCCAAAAATCCATACCAGACCCTTATCCGAGCACGCAACCTGGCAGGCCGCAGGAAAAGAGGGGGGGGTCGAGAGAGCGCCCCCCCTCCTGAACCCCACCAGGCCACATGCCCTCAACATTGGGAGGGTGCTTTGGGGTAGCCCCCCCAAAACACCTTGTCCCCATGTTGATGAGGACAAGTGCCTCATCCCCACAACCTTGGCCGGTGGTTGTGGGGGTCTGCGGGCGGGGGGCTTATCGGAATCTGGAAGCCCCCTTTAACAAGGGGACCCCCAGATCCCGGCCCCCCCTTGTGTGAAATGGTAAGGGCCATTAAAAAACTGTCAAAAATGTTAAAAATGACAGTTTTTGACAATTCCTTTATTTAAATGCTTCTTCTTTCTTCTATCTTCCTTCATCTTCTTCTTCTGGTTCTTCTGGCTCTTCTGGTTCTTCCTCCGCCGTTCTCGTCCAGCATCTCCTCCGCGGCGTCTTCTCCTCGGGCCGCTCCGCACCCATGGCATGGGGGGAGGCTCCCGCTCTTCTCTTCTTCATCTTCTTCTCTTCTTCATTTTCTTCTCTGGGCCGCTCCGCACCCATGCTGGCATGGAGGGAGGCTCCCACTGTGTGACGCGTCTTGATGGGACTTCCCTGTGACGTCACGGGGAATGCCACCGGGAAGTCCCGTCATGTCCCGTGCGTCAGAGGGGGGCGGGGTCACCGGGTGGCCCCGCCCCCGTTATTTAAGAACCGTCAGAAGAGGAGACGCGTCACACAGCGGGAGCCTCCCTCCATGCCAGCATGGGTGCGGAGCGGCCCAGAGAAGAAAATGAAAAAGAGAAGATGATGAAGAAGATGAAGAAGAGAAGAAGATGAAGAGAAGAGCGAGAGCCTCCCCCCATGCCATGGGTGCGGAGAGGCCCGATGAGAAGAAGATAGAAGACGCCGCGGAGGTGATGCTGGACGAGAACGCCGGAGGAAGAACCAGAAGAGCCAGAAGAAGAAGAAGAAGAAGAAGAAGAAGAAGAAGAAGAAGATGAAGGAAGATAGAAGAAAGAAGAAGCATTTAAATAAAGGAATTGTCAAAAACTGTCTCGTCATTTTTAACATTGACAGTTTTTTAGTGAAATAGTAGGGGTACTTTTGTACCCCCTTACCATTTCACACAGGGGGGGGCCGGAATCTGAGGGTTCCCTTGTTAAAGGGGGCTTCCAGATTCCGATAAGCCCCCCACCCGCAGACCCCCACAACCACCGGCCAGGGTTGTGGGGATGAGGCCCTTGTCCTCATCAACATGGGGACAAGGTGTTTTGGGGGGCTACCCCAAAGCACCCTCCCAACGTTGAGGGCATATGGCCTGGTACGGTTCAGGAGGGGGGGTGCTCTCTCGTCCCCCCTCTTTTCCTGCGGCCTGCCAGGTTGCGTGCTCGGATAAGGGTCTGGTATGGATTTTTGGGGGGACCCCAAGCCGTTTTTTTTTTTTAATTTTGGCACGGGGTTCCCCTTAAAATCCATACCAGACCTGAAGGGTCTGGTATGGAATTTAGGGGGACCCCCACGTCTTTTTTTTAAATTTTTGGCCGGGGTTCCCCTTAATATCCATACCAGACATGAAGGGCCTGGTATGGAATTTAGGGGGACCCCCACGTCATTTTTTTTTTTTATTTTGGTTCGAGGTTCGCCTGTGGGGAATTCCCATGCCGTTTTTATCAATGAACTTTTATGTGTATTGTCGGACCGGCAATGCACCCCCCAGCTACGAAATTTAAAGGGATATTACACTTTTATTGTTTGACTTTAAGCATTATTAAAATCACTGCTCCTGAAAAAATAGCCATTTTTAAAACTTTTTTTTGCATTGATCCATGTCCCCTTGGGCAGGACCCAGGTCCCCAAACACTTTTTATGACAATAACTTGCATATAAGCCTTTAAAATTAGCACTTTTGATTTCTCCCATAGACTTTTAAAGGGTGTTCCGCGGCATTCGAATTTGCCACGAACACCCCAAATTGTTCGCTGTTCGGCGAACTTGCGAACAGCCAATGTTCGAGTCGAACATCAGTTTGACTCGAACTCGAAGCTCATCCCTACCCACCAGTGTTTAAAAAGACATGTCTGGTGTTTAAGAGGATAAGTAATGGAGGGTGGGAATACGATATTATTTTCAGAATGGAGGTGTTTGTTAAGGTGAATAACATATGAATAGGTGGGTGTATTTTTTATTTTTGATATATATATTTAACTGTTTACTTGTATTTGGGGTCTACGTTCACAGTTAAGTGTGCAAACAGGGATTGTGTTTGTGTGTGTGTACATGGGCTCACGTATACACCCTTTGGAGTGTATGTGATTTTATGATATACCTATTGCATATACAACAGAGATCTCATATAAAAATATGCACACAAGATATGTATATGTATGTGAGCACACGTTCCTTACACACGGTTGGTGATAGACAGCTCTTATTCATTTATTTATATGTACCTCTGTGATTGGGTGCGTTGTGGCACACCTATATGTGTGTATATATATATATATATATATATATTTTTCACAGTCAGTTGTGCAAACAGGGAGTGTGTTTATATGGGTGGGTACATGGACTCATGGATACATCCTTTGGAACATGTGTGACCTCATGATACACCTATTGCATATACAACAGAGATCTGGTGGGCCCCATAAAGAAGTATACATATATTTTTTTTAATAACCTAATCTAACACTAGGAGAGAGTTGTAAAGATGGAGGATAAAATACGCTGCATCCCCCCAGTGTTTAAAAAGACATGAAATTTGGTGTTTAAGAGGATAAGCAATGGAGGGAGGGGACGGGGTGGGAATATATTATCTTCAGAATGGAGGTGTTTGTCAAGGTGAATAACATATGAATAGGTGGGTGTTTTTTTTTCTTCTTCTCTTCCTCTCCTCCTCTCTTCCCTGCTCCTTCTCCCCCTTTTTCCCTGCATTTATAGGGGAAAAAGGGGGGGTCACCCCGCATAGTGTATATGAGTAAGAGGGATGATAGGGAAGGTCTCTACAGAGGGGACAAATAGCCGGATGCAGTTATAAAGGGGAATATATTATGATGCCGGGGGGGGGGGATATATACTAATGCATGGGAGTATGGGTGTGGGTCGCCCAGTAGGCCAGGTCCGATATAAGGGACTTGATATCCTGCGGTGTAGCAGGAAGGTGGAGAGGTCTGGGGGGGGGGGGGGGACACCCCCTCTCAGAGTTCTTTATAGTTTAGTACATATTCCCTAAAGTGGAATATTGGGGTGGAGGAGAGGGGGTGGGGGGGATGACGAGGGAGGGATGGTGTGGGGGGGGGGGGGTTTACTTCTCTTTTTGGAATTCTTCCCTTTTTTTTTTTTCACCCCCCCGGGGACACCTGCTGGGAGCAAAGAGACACTCTAGCTACTGGATGATTATATTGGGCAATAGTATTATCGGATATGGCAGCCCCAATAAAGGTGATATCATATAACGTGAGAGGTTTATGTTCACCACAAAAAGGGGTAGTCTTTGGCAGGAACTACGCCACCTTATGGGTCACGTGGTTTTCTTGCAGGAGACGCACTTTGTGAAGGATTCCATTCCAAACATGCCCGTGCATGTGTTTAACCAGTGGTTTCATGCACCATCCCCGATTGCGAGAGCAAGGGGGGTAACCATAACCTTTAGAAAGACATGTCCAATGGTTGTAATAGCCTCACAAATAGACCCAGAGGGTCGCTTCCTGTTTGTAAAGGGAAGACTACACGGCTTCTGCTATACATTTGCCTCAATATATGCGCCAAACACCGGAACGGTCAACTTCCTTGTAAAGATTCTGAAGCTGTTGGAGGAATTCAGGGAGGGCCTTTTGATGTTGGGGGGAGATTTTACCCTTACCCTAGATTCAAAGATAGATACGTCAACGGGCAAAACTCACATATCTTTTAAAGCGTTAAAGCATCTAAAACAGCTCTTACGTTCCTTTCACTTGGTGGATGGATGGCGTGTAACACATTATGGGAAAAGGGATTATAGTTATTATTCCAAAATACACGATACTTATTCTCGCCTAGATATTTTTTTGGTGGACCAGTTCTATCTTGAAAAGACCCGTTCTTTCACTATAGAACCAATAACAATTTCAGACCATGCTCCAATGACTTTCCTTCCAATTTCTGCGGGCCACCTAGAACGAACTTGGCGGTTGAATGAATCTTTACTGGATGATAATAAAGTGGTGGAGGCTTTATCTTGTAAGATAAAAACATATATGCCTGGAGAAGTTTCAGAGCAGGCTGTTTGGGAAGCCCACAAATCAGTGATTAGGGGGGAACTGATAGCACACGGGTCATGGATTAAAAAAGAGAAACAAAAAGAAATAGTAGATTTATTGAAAGAGATTAATGAATAAGAAATCAAACATAAAAGACACTTGGACACAGCAGATGCCCAACAATTGGAGGACTTGAGACATAACTTAGCACAATGCCTAGACCGCAAAGCTAAAAACAAGCATAGATACTATGCGCATCGGTTTTATGAGCAGGGCAATAAATGTGGTCGGCTACTTGCTAGACAGCTTAAAAAATAGCAAGAATCCAGGCATGTGCATAGCCTAATAGTCCAAAATAAAAAGATAGTGGAATCTCAAGCCATTGCGGCAGAATTTCACAAATTTTATAAGGCTTTATATAACATTCATACTGTTTTGCTGAATGCGACGGGAGAACATCGTAAATTAGAAATTCGAGAGTATATAGAAAATTCAGCGCTGCCCTCGGTAATCGAGGAATGAGATTAGACCAATTTCTATTAATGAATTAAACGAAGTAATATCGAGTCTGCCAAAAGGTAAAAGCCCAGGACCAGATGGGCTCACCAGTTCATATTATAAGAAATGTATTACCAGATTAGGAGGCCTGTTATGTAGCTATTTTAATTCAATTAATGCCTCCAATCCATTACCTCCAGAGGACTTGTTGGCATACATAACGATACTTCCTAGACCAGGGAAAGATACTCAGCAGTGCGCGAACTACAGACCCATCTCCTTGTTAAACTCAGACACTAAGGTTTTAGCAAAAATTTTGGCTCTTCAGTTACAGGATCATATAGTGAAACTAGTTCACTCTGATCAGACGGGATTTATGAAGGGCCGTGAGGCCAGAGATAATACCATTCGGGCATTACACACCCTTCATTGGATGCAACACGGCCCTGACAAGGCCCAAAGAGTGATATTGTCAATGGATGCCGAAAAGGCGTTTGACGGGGTGAACTGGGGATTCATGACGGAGGTGCTAAGGGGGATGGGTCTGGGGAACGCTTGATGGTCTGCAGCATTATATGCGACACCGAGAGCGAGAGTCAAAGTAAATGGCACACTGTCGGATTATTTCCAAATACGTAATGGCACAAGACAAGGGTGTCCATTATCCCCGCTGTTGTTTGCTATGATATTAGAACCATTTCTTTGCAAAGTGAGGGGAGACATTGAAATTCAGGGGGTACGGGTAGGATCAGTTGAATATAAAGTCTCGGCATATGCCGACGACTTATTATTCTATCTTTCACCACCACAGACATCACTACCGGCTTTGATGGCAGAGGTCTCTAAGTTCGGAGACTTATCTAACTTCAAAATACATTTTGAAAAGTCTGTACTGTTACCTAGTCATGTCCCCTTAGGGATAAAAACGATTTTGCAAAATTCTTATCCCTTTATTTGGAACAAAAACTCTTTGGCATATTTGGGAATACATATCACAGCAGATCCTAAACTACTGTATGATTTAAACTATGGTTCCTTAATGAAGGGGGTAATGGGGGACCTGCAGAAATGGAGGGGCCGGTTATTATTGTGGTTTGGAAGAGTCAGCGCCATAAAGATGAGTGTACTACCCAAAATAATTTATATTTTCCACACAGTGCCAATTACACTCCCACAAAGTTTTTTTTAAAACCTTACATAAGGCCTTCATAGCATTTGTATGGAGTGATAAACATCCCAGATTGGGGTATGATGTTTTGCGTAGAGGCAAATTGGAAGGAGGAATGGGACTACCAGATGTAGCTTTATATTATAGAGCAAGATCTTTAGTGCGGATCCTGAACTGGTGCCACGACTCCGCAAAGAAAATATGGGTCTCCATAGAGCAGATAATGGCAGGCAGGAAGCTGTCCGGAATCCCGTGTATTCCGAGTACAGACAGGGGTCTCTCAAAATGGACGTCACCATTAACAAAGAGCACACTCTTAATTTGGGATAAATTAAATCAATCAGGAGATTATGCTCCTCGGCTATCCCCTCTGACCTCATTGGAGGGGTACCTATGGTTTCCTCCAGGGGAGGAGGTGGGATTTTTTGGAGCCTGGGGGAGGGATGGGGATATAACATGTGGCAAATTTGCCCCTCATGGAACATTAACCCCCCTGCGAGATTTGACATTGAAAATGGGGAGGATACCTATGGAGGAGTGGAGATACCATCAATTGGGGTGCTTTTTCAAGGGTCTGAAACCCGGGACGAGACCAGTGAGTTCTCTTACTGCTTTTGAATCCATGTGTGTAAATATACCCACTGAAAGACACTTGATGTCACAGATGTATAGACTGATTCTATGGTGGTCTTGCCCTAAGATTAAGGTGTTCTTGGAAGCAATTGCTTCTTGGGTTGAAAGGTTATCCCCCGGACCAATAGAGGTGACGCCCTGGAACTTTTTGTTTCATGGAACTTCAATGTCTGTTAGAGCTTATAAGAATAGTGTTATTCCACACTTACTAAATGCTGCCAAATCATTAATACCTAGGCTATGGAAGCAAACTAGAAGTCCAACCTTGGCGGACTGGAAGAAAGAGGTTAACTTAATAATGGAGGCCGAAAGATGGGTGCATGCAGCAAAAGACAAGAAAGATAAAAACATTGAAACATGGGCAGGATGGGTGCGCTGCTTGAAAGAGATTAGATAGAACAACGCTGTAAAGAGCAGTGTAGTCTCTGGGTTCGATCATGGGTGTCCCAGGTAGGGATGTTTTTTTTTTTCTCTTCTCCCTTATTAGTTTTTTTTTTTTTTCACCTTTCACCTGGGGTTGAATACGGGGAAGGGATAAGAAGTGGGGAAATGGAAAGGGATAGAGCACTTAGGGAGGAAGGGGGGCACAGAAGAGAAGGGATAGTTTGAACAGGTATAATAAAGGGAAGAGGGTATATTTACTCACGGATTATGAAGGATGTATGGCTCATAGAAGCCTCATATAGTTCTCACTATTTTTTTTATTTTTTTGGGGGGAAATGAAGGTTGACGCTTAAGGGTGATTTGAATTGGCTTAGTAGCCTCCTAAACAGAATTTTTTTGTACAGGCTTTTTTTTTTTCTCTATCACAAGGACGGAATGACTTTTCAATTGTGGGATTTGGAAGGGAAGTGTGGAGCACAATGGAAACACTATATTTGGAGGAAGAGATGAGACGAGTGGGGGAGGGAGCACTACTGGTGTAGGGGTGGGAGAAATAAGGAAGGGGGGAGGTGTTTACATTTTATTGGGGTTTTTTTTTTTTTTGTGCTTGAAAGGGGGAAGAATTGTTAAGATAAATGTGTTTATGTGGATTAACTTGAATATTGTAGATTCAAAGTATGAAATAATGTATATAATGAAAAAAAAATAAAAAAATTTGATAATAAAAAATAAAATGATGATAACTAGACTTTATTGTTCAAATATTTCTGTCTTAACAAAGTGGTTTCCATATCAATAGACAGTAGTGCCCAAAAATGATTTGAACAAGAATAAAAAATGATGGGGTTTAGAATGATAGCCTTTGCTATTTGTCCACATTCAATTTGCAACAGTGAGGAGATCAAAATTGTGTGTGATTGATAACCAAACCCTAAAAAAAAGCAACTTATGTCCCATTTTCATACACAGGAAAGTGTCAGTCCCTACGCCCTCTTCCTAAAAGGGCCAGGAAGAGCAGGAATCTGGACAAGGCCATAGCTTCCTTCCTCAGCCAGGCCACTACTGCCATCCGTACTGACCCAAATGAGTGCGAGGGATTGGCGTGGTGACAGCCAATAGGTTAAAAGGGGGATGGCCAGTGACCAGAGGAGAAGGTGCGAGGAGCTCATCCTGCAGCTCCTCAACAGGGGGGCGACAGGCGAGATCTATGCCACCACCCACCTATGTGATTTTGTGGGCCCACATACACAACCTCCACAGCCAACCCACCCACCACAGCAGCATATACCAGCCCCAAGACTCCCCAAGGCCACTGGTCTGTTTTTTTTTCACCCCTTCTACACTTACTAATTATTATTTTATTTTATTTTTTGGTTGAATAATGATTTGATTTGTTATATTTTCTATATTTTTGGATGCATAGAATGCACTTTTTGGTTAAGTTCTACTGGCAGATAGCATGTCTAATTGTATTTTTTTTCTTTTTTTAATGCACAATAAAAAAATTGTGTAGAATAATACTTGGCTATGTGTTTTACTTCAAAGGACAGTTTGGGAGTAGGCCAGTACATTTTCAAAAATACAATGTAAAATTAACAAGGGACACCAACATAGTTGTATCTTTGAGATTAAAAACGAATAATGATAATAGTGTTTTGGTAACTTGGCCAAAAACAAACAAAAAACAAGCATAATAATATTATTCTTGATATCACTTGAAAACAAAAGAATTTTCAAATATGTTTGACATAATCCATCAGTATCAACAGCAAAGCAGCTTCATTATTATCCCATTAAAGAAGAAGAGAATTGTGCGCTGCATTTCGACAATTCATAATTTGGCGTGCCACGAATGGTAAATCTTCATTCCGAATGCTAGTTTACAAGACCGACCGCTTCTGGCTTGTCCTTGCTTCCGAGAATGCGTGTTTGTACTTTGGACTTTTGTGTGATGGACTTGTGTACACATGATATGAAAATCTGACAACAGACTGTTGTTCACCGCAAATTTACTAGCCTGCCATCCAACATTTGTTGGCGGAAAGTTGGACAACAATTGTCTGAAGGAGCGTACTAACGGTCGGATTTTAAGCAGTCTGTCATCACACAATTCCCTGCCGAAAATCCAATTGTGTGTATGAGGCTTAAGTATGTTTTAGGTAGGATAAAAAGCAAAATGCACACTTGTTTTTAAGCCCTGCTTCTGGTAAAAACAACAAAAAAAAACACACAAATGTGGAATCACTGTGAATGTCAGAAGTAGGAGTATGTATTTAGGTCTGTTCTTGTCAGGGGTGGGCTCAGCCCTTCCTTCTCTGAGCTGGCCGCTCAGCTGTCGGCTAATTGCCACGGTTACTCAGCTGTTTATGATAACCTGCTCGTCAGTCCTGCCTACTTAAGCCATCCAGTCCAGAGGAGCTCTGCCTTTGCCTTGGTCACATCACAGAAACTATCTCTGCGATCCTGTTCAAAACTTGCTTTGCTGACATCTCTTCTGGCTCCAGATCCTGCTTGCTGTTTCACTACATTGATCCCCAACTTCTGGCTTGGCTGACTATCCATTCCGGTTACTGAACTTTGGCTATGTTTTGACTACATTTGTTCTTTTTACTTTTATTATTAAACAACTGTGATTTAACTGTACTTCTGTCTCGGCCTGATTTCATGGTTTCTGACAGTAGGCCATGAATTTAGAAAATGCAGTCAGTCCACTTGTTGGTAATATTCTTTCCAGATTGGATGAACTGGATCACCGCATGGATCAGTTTGCCATGGTGTTACAAATGCTCCCGAGTCGCACGGCTTACCTGGAATCTCCCACTGTGGTCGTCCCTGTACAACCTATGTTGCAAGCCGACCCTGCTGCTTCTCCAGTCTCTGTGCAGGCACCCGCCTCTAGTATTACCTCTATAAGAGCTATGTCTGGTTCCGCACCCCCGGGGATTTGGGGGCGATCCAGTCCAATGCAGAGGGTTTCTCAACCAGGTTGAGATATTTTTTGATGCTGACCCAGGCATTTCCCATGGACAGACGTAAAGTAGGTTTCGTGATATCTTTGCTTTCTGAAAGAGCCTTGGCCTGAGCAAACCTTCTATGGGAGACGCAAAAACCTGTTGTCTAGAGCTACCCTGAGTTTGTGGCTATGTTTAAAAGTGTATTTGACGTTCCCGCACGCTCCGCTTCTGCTGCCAAGTGCCTCATGTCCATCAGAGTACAAGAACTGTTGCTGACTATGCCATTAAATTCCGTACTCTGGCAGCAGAGGTTGCCTGGAACAATGAGACCCTCGGGGTTGCTTTTTCCAATGGTCTCTCGGATACCATCAAGGATGAGATAGCAGCCCGAGATATACCCACTGAGCTGGAGAAGTTGATCACGTTTGACAACCTCATTGACCCCAGACTTAGAGAAAGACTCTTTTAAGGAGCGCTTGTGGAAGCCTCCTGTACGTTTGTCTCTAAGCTTTGCAGTCCCTCCCGTGCCTCCCTCACCACCCATGCCTCCTGGTACCAAGTCGGTCAGTGAAGGTGAACCCTTGCACTTGGGTTTCATGCATCTCTGCGGGATGAGAGATGCCTTTAGGAGGAGGGAGAGATTGTGCCTTCATTGTGGCTAGGCAGGTCACTTTTTGAAGTCTTGTCCTACCCGTCCAGGGAACGCCCGAACCTTGAGGTCCTGTCACAGACAGACCTTAGGTGGCATTGTTTCATCCCCAGTTATCCAGAAGGATAAGCGCCTGGTTTCGGTCACCCTTTCTTGGTCTGAGTCGTCCGTCGAGATACAGGCTCTAATCGACTCTGGGGCTGCAGGCCTGTCCATTGAATTGATGCTGCCTTTGTATGGAAGCACTCAATTCTGCTGCAGCTGCGTGACACTCCACTTGCCATTGAGGCTCTTGATGAAGAGACCTCTACAGCCTGCCCATGTTACTCATGAGGCGGTTCCGTTGTCCATGGCCGTAGGGGCTTTTCACCATGAGATAATCCAATTCCAAGTTATTTCCTCACCTAAGTTTCCGCTGGTTATTGGTTATCCTTGGTTACAGAGGCACAACCCCTCTTTTATAAAAATAAATGAAAAGTGCCACCAACCCGCGCAGATGGAAAACTAAAGTATTGATGGACGTGAAATATATAAATAGGAGCGACACGTTATATAAAGATAAATAGAAACTTAACAAATGTTAATAAAACTACGCTCACTATAAAGTGAAAAGGAAGATTAATCTCTTAACACAAAACCATATAGAATTAATAATTAATAAATGATAATTAATAAACTCTCATATAAAGTCCAATCATGAAAGTACCACATAAGTGTTTGATACCATGTGTAAAAAAATAAAAATTCAAGAATGTTCAAAGTAAACACATTCTAAATAACTTGAGTATTACGTGCCATCTGTTCAAAAAACCAAATCAAAAACATAAAATCTAAAAAAGTGTTCAAGAAAAACTTTTGGACAAAATCCTCCTAATTTTCGGCAATCATCAAAGAAGTTGGTCTTCCACCACCATCACCGGCCACACAGTCTACTCACCAGAAAGTAGTGACACCCATTACAGGAGTCAGAAGCGCTTCACTGAAACATGCCAGATGGATACATACAATCGCGGCTTTATCTGGACGCTGTGTAGTCAGAGGTACTGTGACCTCAGGGACGCTGGATGGACTTGCGTGTAGAGCTCCCATAGTGAAATATGTCAAATTTATTAAATGAAAAGTAAAAAGTAAAAGTAAAACCACGTACACTTCATAGCAACTTGTGCAGACAGTGCATATACAAAAAGACGCTGATGGAGTTTCAGCTGCATAGCAGGCGGAAGTGACGTATCACGCTCAGTGTACCCTACCAGTTTCATCAGTAACGCTCTGACGTCATCAGGGGTCATAAGTACGGACACGTCACCTCCATCTAAACACAACCGCCAAATGGCCAGCGACGTCTTTTTGTATATGCACGGTCTGAACAAGTTGCTATGAAGTGTACGTGGTTTTTACTTTTAATTTAATAAATTTGACATACTTCACTATGGAAAACTGCATTTAATACCATTATGAGTACCTTGTAATGCCTTTTGGCCTTTGTAACGCCCCGGCAGTGTTCCAGGAATTTATTAACGATGTCCTCCGAGATTTGTTGCAGTTATGTGTGGTGGTTTATCTCGATGATATCCTCATATTTTCCAAGTCCCTGGAGAGCCACCACACAGATGTTGGTTGTGTGCTTCAGAAACTAAGAGAGAACAATATCTATTGTAAACTGGAGAAGTGCGTGTTCCAACGTGAATAGGTTAAATTCCTGGGTTATGTAATTTCCACTGCTGGTTTTTAGATGAACCCTTTCAGCAGTTCTACAGTGGCCATGGGTTTTTTGTCCTCTGCAGCGTTTTCTGGGCTTTGCCAACTATTATCGGAAGTTTATTCGTAAATTCTCGTCTCTGGTCAAGCCCCTGACTGATATGACCAGAAAGGATGGTAACCCACAGAGTTGGTCTCCGGAGTCCATTAAAGCCTTTGAGAGTATCAAGGCTGCCTTTGTATTCCACTTAAGAAGCTGCCCACTTCTAAAGAAACTGGCTTCAATTTTTGCTCGGCAGATCTTTCGCTTACATGGGCTACCCAAGATGATTGTCTCGGACAGGGGTAGTCAGTTTGTGTCCCAGTTCTGGTGAGCCTTTTGTGCATAGTTTGGAATTCAGCTTGCTTTCTCCTCTGCATATCACCCGCAGTCTAATGGGGCTGCAGAACGAGCCAATCAGTCCTTGGAGCAATTCCTACCAGGTTGGGGACAGGGTCTGGCTGTCTTCTCACAACCTCCGACTTTGTATTTCCTCAATGAAGTTCGCACCTCGGTTTATTGGTTCCGTGGGCGCATACGGTACCTGGTGCATTGGAAAGGTTACGGTCTGGAGGAACGCTCTAGGGTCTCATCCTCAGACGTACATGCCCCTGTCCTCCTCCGTGATTTCCATAGACATTTTCCCCTCAAGCCTGGTGGTCCTCCGAGGGGGAGTGGTCGTTGAGGAGAGGGTACTGTCAGGGCTGGGCTCAGCACTTCCTTCTCTGAGCTGGCCGCTCAGCTGTCGGCTAATTGCCAGCTCCTATCTCACCACAGTTACTCAGCTGTTGATGATATCCTGCTCATCAGTACTGCCTACTTATGCCGTCCAGTCCAAAGGAGCTCTGCCTTCGCTTTGGTCACATCGCAGAAACTATCTCCTGCGATCCTGTTCAAGACTTGCTTTGCTGACATCCCTTCTGGCTCCAGATCCTGCTTGCTGTTCCACTACATTGATCCCTGACTTCTGGCTTGGTTGACTACCAATTCCGGTTACTGAACTTTGGCTTTTTACTTTTATTATTAAACAAGTGTGATTTAACTGTACTTCTGTCTCGGCCTGATTTCATGGTTTCTGACAGTTCTCTGGTAGTGGGTCATGTTAATGGCAAGAAATGTATAGCTAAAATTTAACATTTATTTAACACCAAATGAAGGCTCAAATTGTCTTAAAAAAAGCATAACTCTCCTGGATATGTCTAATTTAACTAGCACATGCCACAGTTGCAAAACTGTTTTTGGTCATTAAGTTTTGTTTTGGCCTTCATCAGTAGGGAGTTAAAATTCCATTCCAGAAACATTTTTTGTATTTCTCTTATCATTAGGATTCATTTTTTTCATAGTACCAACTTGCAGAGGTGTACAAACGAGGGTAGTAATAGTTATACCAGTTACCAAGCCCATACATAAATTATATGTTATGTCTATACGCCAGATAACGGAGGGTCCTTCGTAATTTGAGATAACCCATGTGCTTATTGACCAGAAGTCTGTAAGACAGGATAGGGGGCCCATATTCATGAAGGGAACTCAGGAGGGGAACTTACGCACCAAAAGACTCTGCAACATATGGAAGTGGACTGGTAAGTGGTCCATAGGGGTCCACTGTTAGCTGATGACCCACAGCAGATAATCTAACCTTCTATTGAAATTTGGCCACTACACAGAACCAACTTTAGAAGCGGTTGTGTTTTTAGATATGGATACATTTATTTTTTAAGTTTTAGTATACTATACTAAGTATAGTAATAAGTTATTACTGAAAGCCCATGTTATGGGATCCTTTGAGATGTTTCTTAATTAACATGCAATTACTACAAAAATAATATATATTTTGTACAATGCACTTGAAATGTTTTAAATAAAAATGTGCCTACAATCTATAATTCCTTGGGATTTGTCTTAGCATCTTGTGCTGACTAATAATTTTTACTTGGAAGTCATAATCATTCCTTTTGGAAGGTGACAATTTGAACTCTGCAATAACCATATAGTATTCCCACAAGGACATGGTAATATATGACTCAGGTCTTATAAATACTTCTGAGACATAGACTGCTTACTGCTCTATAGTAGATTCCATTAAAGTAGAATCTGAACAAAGTTAATCAATCTATCCTGAACTGGTAATCTGTAAACTGGTATAGGCTAATTGGGATCTCTAACTTTGTGTATTTGTGACAAATAGGGTTTTAGGTATTACAATGTTTAGAAACACAGTGATTCTGTTATTATTTTGTGAAAGTGCATGTCAAACTGTGAAATTTGGCTGCAGACCAGGCACACCCTATCCACAAAGGCCCTTCTACATGAGTGGAGATGTACTTTTAGGAGGGATGCTTGATATACATATTTATTACAAAACAGAAGCCTTTAATTTTTCCAGCCCTCCACACCTTCAGGCACGAAAGATAAGGTTAGTGTGGTTTTCATTTTATGTCTTTCATATCTGCATGAAAATACTTGGGCACATCAATATTTAAAAGTAGATCTGAAAAGTAAAAATATTTATAAAATTACTATAAAGTAGGATTTATAGTAACCTAAATGTCATTCGATTATTTTTAGTTATTTAGTTATATGCATACTTAGGTTACAGCATATCAGCACTCACATAAATTATATAAAAACACAAATAAATGGTAAGATAACAGCAAAATACAACTCTCATTCTTACATCCATATAAACAGAAATAGGCTTAATTCAAGCTAAAACAGAAAGGATAAGGTCCCTTATTTTTGGAAAAAAGTGACAATTATTTTTAGTATAATGAAGTTTCAAAATTACTGTCACATGGCTAAAAGTAAAGATTTATCTAATACAGGTATTTAGAGAGCACCAACAATCCCAGCAGCACTTCCAATACAGTATATAAAATGCTGCTTAAATTGTGGGTGCTATATAAATAGTCCAGGGTGTGGAATCCAGAGTAAACCTATGCAAGTGCATATAGAATATGCAAACTCCATGCAAATAGCATCTTGGACAGGATTTAAACCAAGGACCCCAGTGCTGCAAGGCAGAAGTGCTAACCACAACGCCACGGTGTTGCTTTTTTATCTTTTTGTAACGTTTCATTAATTTTAGCCTATTGTATCTAACACTGAATTGCATATTTGGGCAGCTAAATTTATATTGTGTTTTACATTTATTTTAATTTTGACAAGATTTAATACCCTTTTCATAAAAGTTTGGTTTTCAGAGATAAATCTTAGCGCTGTGTATTTTTTAGTCCAATATTAACTATTATATTTGCTTTATTGTCTGTGTGTATATATGTATATATATATATGTCATTGTGGTACACATTTCAATATAGTCATGCATTTAAGCCTTTAAAAATGATTAGGCCAATCTTCAATGCAATATTGTATCTACAGTATATGTAAAAAAGAAAAAAAAAATCTGCACCCCCTAGTGCCATAAAGCTGAGGCAATACTATATGTTCCTGCTGTATACACATAAAATATATTTGCATAGAAAAACAAGTATTTTCTGAAGAACAATTAGGACCCACAAAAAAACTGTTATTCCTGCGACTTGGTCTTATTGTGAAGTTGTCTTCTAATTTATATCCAGCATTAAATTCAAAGAAAAAAGTTAGGAAACCAATAGTGGCTTAGGGTGCCGCTCAATATACCAATATTTGGCATGACACAACCTTCTCTTATACTTTGTACAAAAATGAGGGATTATACTGAATTCTTGTGCACCAAAATTCATTTTAGTGGACATTTTACTAAAAACATAGATTTGGTAAACAGTTGCACAAATATTACTGACTTAAAAATGCTTTTATCATCTATTAATTCTACAGGGCCTCTGCTTTCATGAAACATTAAATGTTTTGGGGGTCTTAAGTGTTTGTCTAGCCAAAAACGCAGTTTAACATGTGTGCAAAAAAAAAAAAAAAAATGCTCTAGAGGCAAAGTGAATAAAATAATACCTGGTGATCCTGAAAAGTCTTTGTTCAAGTGCATTACTGCTATAAGGTAACAACACTCTGTCCCTGTTTCCCAGTTGTGCTCCTGCATTGTCATCCTGTCACACAGGCCTTAAATGAAGACAACAAATGGCCATTTTAATATACATTTAAACACTCCACTGTTGTCCCCATCAGGAAAGCTTCCCTGAGAAATGACATCTAGCCATCACTGGAATGCATGTTTGTAGATAGAAAGTAGCTTCAGGCCTGGTCCCCCCCCCCCCCCCCTTTGCAGGTTGCAGTTTGCATATTCCAGGTGCATTTTACATTTTTCAATACACATTTTTGACCTACTGAAGTCTATGGAACCAAAAACCAGAAAAACGTCCCTGGCCCTTTCCATAAAATGCATAGATGTGAACGTGACCCATAGGTAACCATGTTAAATGGACTGTAGTGTGTTTCTGCAAAACTGAAAATGCACAAAAAAATGCATAGTTGTGAACCAGGCCGAAAAGAGACCCCTGGAGAGTACTGGGATGAAACTAATGATAGAAGAAAAGGTGAAAACAACAGGTTTCTATTAAATCCAATTACATTCATTTATAAGGAACAGTGCTTTAGCAAACTAAATGTGACTGAATTTACATTTATTTTAATGCTATATACAATATATAAAATATTACACCAAAATAAACTATAACATAAATAAAAATCACATTTGTTCATTTCAAAAGTTTCTGTAAACTTGGGATGTGGTGCCCATCTCTGCTGTTCATCTACTACCCGAACATACAAATTGTGCTATAGTATAAATAAAAAATAACAGAAATTTTAAATTAACACTCTTAAAGTGTTACTAAACCCTGGACCCTGCATTCACTATGTTTGGTATCCCACAGTACACAGAACATGGAAATGCGATTATTTTAGTAAACATAAACTGCTAAATACCTTTTCTCATCAGCAGTATATAGCAGTCTTGTGACTTATATCAGTGTGTGGTTGAAGCTTGTAGGAAGAGTTTTCATTCTCCTCTGACTGTCCTATGAAAGTTCATGACCCCTGACCTTCTGTCTGGACAGTGCTGATTGGCCATGTACTGATCACATGAACCCTCCCAAAAAAAAAAAACCCTCTCTAGCAATACACACCAAACTGAGCATGTGCAGAGTGTCCCCAAAGCTCGGTACTACCAGGAGATGGGTTGGGTACAGTAAAAGAAAGGGAGGATTAGAGAAGGCAAGATCAAACAGCCATTTAACACAATGCAGAATATTAACCTCTTAGGTTCCACAGCGAGTATAACAAGCATACTTTTCTGCATACACTGACTGATTTTACTATAGTGGGTTTAGCGACACTTTAAGTAAATAACCTTACTAAGATTTATATAGTAGACATCAATGTTTTCATTTCATTACTTCTAGTATGTGTTTTAAAGTACATTTTTATTTTATTTTTAATTTCAGTATGCTGCTTGAAGACTTTTACAACTTCCTAAGCTTTGTGTTTGCTGTGGATGAAATCAACAGCAACCCTAACATATTGCCAAATGTAACCTTGGGCTATAATATATACGATTCCTATGTTGACCTTTTCAGAACTGTCCAAGGTGCTGTCCGCATTTATTCAGGAAACACTAAGCAATATCCTAATTACAATTGTGACAAATATGGAGTTCTTGCTGCTGTCATAGAAGGGATGTCATCTAGCTTTTCTATACAGTATGCCAATATATTTGGAATGTACAAATACCCACAGGTATGACATCCTGTAGTCTTGTCTTATATCACGTGTTGCTATGTGTAGCTTCCTGAGGTACCAGAGAGTTGTACCATAATAGTCATTTGAAGAAGGAGTATAAAAAATGAAACTATTAGGTAGTCAAATGGAAGACCCCACAAAATTAAAGGTTGCATTAAATGCTTTATTTTACTACAGTACTTGGTTAAACAAAAATTAGCTGCATAGCTAAGTAGCAAGTCCGAACTCCAATGTGCTCAAAATGACACAGCTCCCAGCAAAATCTTTGGCTTTCGAATCTTCTGGAAGTGTTTAGTCCCTGCGTGCCCCACATCGAGCTGTGCTTCCTCCCTCTGACTCCTACGTCACTACAGGACATGGGATGTAAACCAGGCACCCAGCACACCTAGACATATGCTGAATGTGAATACATTGCTAGATGCTGTATTGCTTGAACAGAGGGGAGGTCAGACTTGCCATCTTCCTCCAAAGAGGTAGGATCCAGGGTCTATCATTGCAGGGACCATTCTGCTGTTTTTTGGGGGGGATGAGTCACTTTAAATATAAATATGTTATATCTTAGGAAAGAAAATAATGATCATACTCATATTTTGTAGATAAGTTTCATGTCCCAAGAACCTCTTCAGAGCAACAAACAGATCTTCCCAAATTTCTACCGTACAGTACCCAGTGAGAAGGCTCTGTATGCTGCCATTATAGCCTTACTGAAGAACTTTGGTTGGATGTGGGTTGGTATTATATATGCTGATGATGATAGCAGCATAAATGCTATAAAGATGATTAAAAACATGATTGTAGAAAGTGGGGGATGCGTTGAATTTATTAAACTAGTACCGTCTATTAATGACTACAGCCCCGAAAGAATCAAAGACATAGAGCAAACCATTTCATGGTCAACTGCAAATGTTATTCTTCTGTATGGCTCAAAAAATAATGTGTACTACTTGGAATTGAATGTTCATGTTACCAGCATACCAGGGAAAGTCTGGATACATACTGCCGATTCCAGTTTCCGAATATTCAACATAGTAAATGACACAGTTGTCAATGGATCTTTAAGATTTATCATGCAAAAAAATGAAAACCCAGGATTTATAAAATTTGTCAAGAACGTTAACCCAAGTCGTTTCCCACCAGGTCGGACCTTTACAACATGGTGGGATGAACTATGTGAAAACCGATGTCCTTTCAATCCAAGAAACCGAAACTGCACAGGTGTAGAGAGTGGAAGGCAAATCATATATTCTCACTGTAACCTTAAGTTCACTGGTATGAGTTATATTGTTTACAACTCTGTATATGCCGTAGCCTATGCATTACATGAAATGTATCAAGAAACACCATTAAGTGAAAGATTGCAGGATACAAATAAATTAAAATTTCAAGATTTAAAAGGCTGGAAGGTAAGAAAAAAAGTAATTTGATATTATCCATCAAAACCTTACCAAAACTATTTTCTTTTTTTCAAAACATTACAGTAACATTTACGTGAAGGGCTTCAGTAATACTACCCTTCCCTTTCAGATCTTCCTTGTCAAGCATTTAATGGAAGGTCATTGTAGATACTAGAACAAAAAACTGCCAAAATCCAAAGGGAATTTCTTACCTTCTGATTTTTCAGAGTTTTGGAATACACACCAAGCTGATGTGATATAGGGTATGAATACTATAAACCACTTGCCGACCGTGCTATAGCCGAATAGCGGCAACAGCGCAGTCGTCTAGTTCTGGGATGCCATCATCATATGACGGCGTCTCGTGATCATGCCCACAGCACGCCCACTGCTGGGGGCAGGCAGCGCGCTCTGTGATCGCAGTGTCCGGAGGACACTGCTGATCACATAGTGAGGTAAAGAGCCAATCAGTGATCCAATCACAGATCTCAACAGAAGCCATTTATCGGCACTCTTTTCCTAATGCTGACAGCATGAGGAGAGGAGAAGAGAGATGATAACTGGCTCCTCTAAAAGGGACATCTACACTGATAATCAGGGCACGGATTATCAGTGTCCTGATTAGCAGTGCAGTCCCAACAGTGCCCACAAGTGCTGCCAATCTGTGCCCATCAGTGCTGCCAATCTGTGCCCATCAGTGTCTCCTCATCAGTGTCGCTTATCAGTGCCACCTATTAGTGCCCATCAGTGCTGCCTACTAGTGCCCAGTGCCACCTACAAGTGCCCATCAGTGCCACCTATCAGTGCAGTCTCATCACTGCCTCTTCATCAGTGCCGCCCCATCAGTGCAGCCTATCAGTGCCCATCAAGGCCCATCAGTGTCGCCTTATCAGTGCCCGTCAGTGCAGCCTATCAGTGCCCATCAAGGCCTATCTGTGCAGCCTTATCAGTGCCCATCAAGGCCCATCAGTGCAGCCTATCAGTGCCCATCAAGGCCCATCAGTGCCGCCCCATCAGTGCAGCCTATCAGTGCTCATCAAGGCCGCCTTATCAGTGCAGCCCATCAGTGCAGCCTCATCAGCGCACATCAGTGAAGGAGAAAAATTACCTTTTTGCAAATGTTTACAAACTATGAAAATGTTTTTTTTTTCAAAATTTTCAGTCTTTATTTGCTTACTTAGCAAAAAATGAAAACCCCAGTGGTGATTAAATACCACCAAAAGAAAGCTCTATTTGTGTAAAAAAAAAAAAAAAAAGCAAAAAACGTTGTTTGGGTACAGTATTGTATGACCGCGCAATTGTCATTCAATGTGTGACAGCGCTGAAAATTGGCCTGGGCAGGATAGGGGTAAAAGTGTCCAGTAGGCAAGTGGTTAAAAGCCTCTACTGACAACTTACAACCTTATCCCCAAAAAAGTCAGTGTTATTGTCACTAGACAATATGCTAACACAGCAGAGGTTATCTGAAACACTGCATCCCCAGTAACCCAACATTAGTATTTGGGATCTATTTTCAGTATTCTCTCAGACAATAATTATCTCCTTTAACAGAAAGAGGAGCAATAAAGTGTAACCAAGCTTAGTTGAATAAGGTTAACTTGCTCTGGGGGACAGCGATTACTGCAGTTTATTGGACGTCATTATGGCCTTGCTAAACTGATTTCAGGCATAGAAGATCTACTTGGGTCTTATGTGCCAGGAGCTTATTCTTTGTGTGTTTAGGATGCAGGCACTGCACCATCCAAAGTACAAAAATATAGTGTTGCCGAATTGTGGTAGAAATACTATATACTGTAGGTCAGGATTCTTCAAACTACGGCCCTCCAGTTGTTGCGGAACTACACATCCCATGAGGCATTGCAAAACTCTGACATTCACAGACATGACTAGGCATGAAGGGAATTGAAGTTCCTGAACAACTGAAGGGCCGTAGTTTGAAGACCCCTGCTGTAGGTGTTCCACTGAGGCAAGTGAACTAATGACTGATGGGATGATAATGAACTCTGTCAAATATTGTGGGATAAGTCACTGTTATACGAGGATAGGAAATTAATAACACCTTCTCTTCATATGGAATCCAAAATTTTATTTTTTTTTTTTTACAAAAATGGGGATGTTCGGTAACTCTGTGATGGGTAGGTGGTAGGCTATTATTTTAAAGCACAAATGGCAATGCTCTTTTAAAATGATTATTTGTCCAAAGACAGAAAAAATACTTTCAAGAAATGCTTTTGATGTGTTATTGTTGTTTGTGCGAGTTTGCACTGCATTTGATATTATTTGTCATTTACAGCTACATAAATATATAAAAAGGGTTAATTTTACAAACACATTGGGACAAAACATCTATTTTAATAATGAAGAAATATCTATCGGGTATTATATTTATAATCCAATCAATTATCCAAACTGGACAACAAATTTACAGAAAGTTGGAGATTTTAACTTACAAGCTTCACCTGAGAGACAAATCATTATAAAAAAAGAAGCGATAGTCTGGGAAAACAAGTTTGCCAAGGTTAGTCTCCTTCATTAAGTTAATTGTTGCCTTTATGGTCATGGTTGTTATCTGGTTTGATGGAAAAGTAGGAAGCTCAGTTTTTAAAGAGGCAGATGTATTATTTATTATCAAAACTATCTATGCAAAAGGCCAAATATATTTCCAAAACAACCAATAGGCAATAATTTTACTCTATTGCAACCATAAAAATCGGGGTGCTGTGCTATACTACCTACGCATCTCACCCACTGGGGCCTAAAACGTAGGCCACTGCTATTCTCTATCTGCTTGAGCTTACTCTTCATAACCAGATGAGGGCATTTATGCTGTCTAAATATCGGTGGCTATCAGTGAACTCTTACTTAAATCTTTTTCGCCTAAGCCCACTTTGCATTCTGTATATATATAAATAAATGCTCTAAACTGAGTTATATATATATATATATATATATATATATATATATATATATATATACTAATATATTAAATATTACATACAGCATACCCATATAGCTGGTTATACTCCTGAACTGGCTATAAGTATGCCACACACATATTAATCTGAGTAAAAATGACTGTCAAATACTCTCTTGATATGTCAACCTCACTGAACAATAATTATCTTTCCCTTCAAATAGGTCTCAATACTCTCCCTGTTAATCCAAAAAGTGCTCAAATAATAAGCCAAAATACCCAAAGAAAAAAAAAATAAAAAAACCAACAGGTTTTGCCTAAATAAATTAAGACTTCATTGGGGGGTCAAAAGGTGTAGGTGAAATAAAGTAAAACAAATTTTTTCTATATTATTAGATGAGGTTTTCTACTCAGATTAATATGTATGTGGGATACTTACAGCCAATTCAGGGATATATTCAGCTATATGGGTATGCTGTATATATTTCCAGCAGAACAAATAAACCAGTGTAGAGCATTCATAATGTATATATATATATATATATATATATATATACACACACACACATACACATATACACACACACAATATATACATACATACACATATATACAGTATCTCACAAAAGTGAGTACACCCCTCACATTTTTTGTAAATATTTTATTATATCTTTTCATGTGACAACACTGAAGAAATGACACTTTGCTACAATGTAAAGTAGTGAGTGTACAGCTTGTATAACAGTGTAAATTTGCTGTCCCCTCAAAATAACTCAACACAGCCATTAATGTCTAAACTGCTGGCAACAAAAGTGAGTACACCCCTAAGTGAAAATGTCCAAATTGGGCCCAATTAGCCATTTTCCCTCCCCAGTGTCATGTGACTCGTTAGTGTTACAAGTTCTCAGGTGTAAATGGTGAGCAGATGTGTTAAATTTGGTATTATCGCTCTCACTCTCTCATACTGGTTACTGGAAATTCAACATGGCACCTTATGGCCAAGAACTCTCTGAGGATCTGAAAAAAAAAATGTTGCTCTTCATAAGGATGGCTTAGGCTATAAGAAGATTGTCAAGACCCTGAAACTGAGCTGCAGCACGGTGGCCAAGACCATACAGCGGTTTAACAGGACAGGTTCCACTCAGAACAGACCTCGCCATGGTCGACCAAAGAAGTTGAGTGCACATTCTCAGCGTCATATCCAGAGGTTGCCTTTGGGAAATATACGTATGAGTGCTGCCAGCATTGCTGCAGAGGTTGAAGGGATAGGGGGTCAGCTTGTCAGTGCTCAGACCATACGCCACACACTGCATCAAATTGGTCTGCATGGCCGTCTTCCCAGAAGGAAGCCTCTTTTAAAGATGATGCACAAAAAAAGCCTGCAAACAGTTTGCTGAAGACAGACTAAGGACATGCATTACTGGAACCATGTCCTGTGGTCTGATGAGATCAAGATAAACTTATTTGGTTCAGATGGTGTCAAGCGTATGTGGCGGCAACCAGGTGAGGAGTACAAAGACAAGTGTGTGTTGCCTACAGTCAAGCATGGTGGTGGGAGTATCATGGTCTGGGGCTGAATGAGTGCTGTCGACACTGGGGGGCTACAGTTCATTGAGGGAATGAATGCCAACATGTACTGTGACATACTGAAGCAGAGTATGATCCCCCTCCCTTCCGAGACTGGGCCGCAAGGCAATATTTCAACATAACGATCCCAAACACACCTCTAAGATGACCACTGCCTTGCTAAAGAAGCTGAGGGTAAAGGTGATGGACTGGCCAAGCATGTCTTCAGACCTAAACCCTATTGAGCATCCGTGGGGCATCCTCAAAGGAAGGTGGAGGAGCGCAAGGTCTCTAACATCCACCAGCTCTGTGATGTCATCATGGAGGAGTGGAAGAGGACTCCAGTGGCAACCTGTGAAGCTCTGGTGAACTCCATGCCCAAGAGGGTTAAGTTAGTGCTAGAAAATAATGGTGGCCACACAAAATATTGACACTTTGGGCCCAATTCGGATATTTTCACTTAGGGGTGTACTCACTTTTGTTGCCAGCGGTTTAGACATTAACGGCTGTGTGTTGAGTTATTTTGAGGGGAAAGCAAATTTACACTGTTATACAAGCTGTACACTCACTACTTTACATTGTAGCAAAGTGTCATTTCTTCAGTGTTATCACATGAAAAGATATTATAAAATATTTACAAAAATGTGAGGGGTGTACTCAATTTTGTGAGATACTGTATATGTATAATATATATATATATATATATATATATATATATATATATATATATATATATTATTATACACACATACATACACACACACAAACACACACATACACACATATACAGGGCTTTTTTCTCAGAGAATAGGTGCAGGAACTCCCCCTTCTGTGTCACCCCTGGTCTCCCCCCCTACCCACCTCCAGGCAACGTCCCTTGGTTCCACCCCCTACCCACCTCCCAGTAGCACCTCTTTTAGAGAATACGGAACCCAGTTTATGGTGCCAAGTAATTTGATTAAAACTTGTAATAACAAGAAAAGTAGTAAAATAGATCAAAAACAGCAACAATAGATTCACTCAGAAACAATAGACCCCCCCAGCAACAATGGACTCCCACAATAAAATACCACCCTAGCAGCAACAGCAGATCTCCCAGCAGCTAGCATCAATAGACTCCCTCCCTCAACAGTAGATCTCTGCCAGCAACAATAGACCTCCCCAGCAACAATAGACCACCATGCAAAAATAGATCCCCTCCAGGAACAATAGATCCCCCAGCAGCCAGCATTAATAGACCCGCCAACACACCCCAGTACCCCTTGCCATTACATACATTCAGTGCTGGAGGTGCCAGAACTGCATTCCCTGCATTCCCATAGAAAAAAAGCCATGTGTATACATATACAGTGGGGACGGAAAGTATTCAGACCCCCTTAAATTTTTCACTCTTTGTAATATTGCAGCCATTTGCTAAAATCATTTAAGTTCATTTTTTTCCTCATTAATGTACACACAGCACCCCATATTGACAGAAAAACACAGAATTGTTGACATTTTTGCAGATTTATTAAAAAAGAAAAACTGAAATATCACATGGTCCTAAGTATTCAGACCCTTTGCCGTGACACTCATATTTAACTCAGGTGCTGTCCATTTCTTCTGATCATCCTTGAGATGGTTCTACACATTCATTTGAGTCCAGCTGTGTTTGATTATACTGATTGGATTTTATTAGGAAAGCCACACACCTGTCTATATAAGACCTTACAGCTCACAGTGCATATCAGAGCAAATGAGAATCATGAGGTCAAAAGGAACTGCCTGAAGAGCTCAGAGATAGAATTGTGGCAAGGCACAGATCTGGCCAAGGTTACAAAAAAATTCTGCTGCTCTTAAGGTTCCTAAGAGCACAGTGGCTTCCATAATCCTTAAATGGAAGACGTTTGGGACGACCAGAACCCTTCCTAGAGCTGGCAATCCGGCCAAACTGAGCTATCGGGGGAGAAGAGCTTTGATGAGAGAGGTGAAGAAGAACCCAAAGATCACTGTGGCTGAGCTCCAGAGATGCAGTCGGGAGATAGTTGTAAAAAGTCAACCATCACTGCAGCCCTCCACCAGTCGGGGCTTTATGGCAGAGTGGCCCGACGGAAGCCTCTCCTCAGTGCAAGACACATAAAAGCCCCCATGGAGTTTGCTAAAAAAAACACCTGAAGGACTCCAAGATGGTGAGAAAAGAGATTCTTTGGTCTGTTGAGACCAAGATAGAACTTTTTGGCCTTAATGCTAAGTGGTATGTGTGGAGAAAAACAGGCACTGCTAATCACCTGTCCAATACAGTCCCAACAGTGAAGCATGGTGGTGGCAGCATCATGCTGTGGGGGTGTTTTTCAGCTGCAGGGACAGGAAGACTGGTTGCAATCGAAGGAAAGATGAATGCAGTCAAGTACAGGGATATCCTGGACGAAAACCTTCTCCAGAGTGCTCAGGACCTCAGACTGGGCTGAAGGTTAACCTTCCAATAAGACAATGACCCTAAGTACACAGCTAAAATAACAAAGGAGTGGCTTCACAACAACTCCGTGACTGTTCTTGAATGGCCCAGCCAGAGCCCTGACTTAAACCCAATTGAGCATCTTTGGAGAGACCTAAAAATGGCTTTCCACCAACGTTTACCATCCAACCTGACAGAACTGGAGAGGATGTGCAAGGAGGAATGGCAGAGGCTCCCCAAATCCAGGTGTGAAAAACTTGTTGCATCTTTCCCAAAAAGACTCATGGCTGTATTAGATCAAAAGGGTGCTTCTACTAAATACTGAGCAAAGGGTCTGAATACTTAGGACCATGTAATATTTCAGTTTTTCTTTTTTAATAAATCTGCAAAAATGTCAACAATTCTGTGTTTTTCTGTCAATATGGGGTGCTGTGTGTACATTAATGAGGAAAAAAATGAACTTAAATGATTTTAGCAAATGGCTGCAATATAACAAAGAGTGAAAAATTTAAGGGGGTCTGAATACTTTCCGTCCCCACTGTGTATTATATATATATATGTGTGTGTGTGTGTGTAAAGTGGGCTTAGATGAGAGATTTAAGAGTTCAAGAGTTCTCTGATGGCAAGCAATATTTAGATTGCATGCCTACCTTCACCTGGTTATGAGGAGTGAGCATAAGCAGATAAAGAATAGCAATGGTCCTTTGCTAGCCACTACAGTTATGGTAAAATCTCACCTCACTGTTTAAACAGTAGATACAAATGTTCTTTATTTTGAGGGTGTTCATGTTATCCTCCGTAGTAAACACCGGGTCAAAGGTTTATTTGAGGCAAGTACTCTAAATAATACTCCATTTGGATGGGTCTCTGTGCTCCCCCTATTAGTAATAAAAAGTCACAGTGATGTTTGAATCTATAAACTAAAATAAACAATAGAATATTTTAATTTTACAAATAAAAGTTACGTTTTAGGTCCCAGTGGGTGAGATGTGTGGGTAGTATAGTGAATGATCCCAGGTTTTTTTTTTTGCAATTATTCCCCACATGGTGGCCACCTATATATTTTTGAATTACAATTAAAGCTTCCTTTCATTATACATTGAATTATATTACTTTAACCTGATAAAAGAAATGTGGTTGGTTGCTATGGGTCATTGCTCTTTGCAAATCAACATAGCATTTTTGCAGTACCTCATTTAATTTTGAAATAGAACCATTTCAGCAAAATTTATAAAACATCTGAATTTATATATAAATATTTTATGTATATTTTGGCAGCTACTGATGCCTCGATCAGTGTGCAGTGAGAAGTGTCTGCCAGGATACAGGAAATCTGTCCGGGAAGGACAGCCAGTTTGTTGTTATGATTGCTTACTATGTCCAGAAGGACAGTTTTCCAACCAGACAGGTTTGTCTTGATTTCCTATATATATATATATATTTATTTCCCATACATCCCCAGCTATAGTAGTGTATTTAGTGAATTATAGAAGGAACACTGCTTCTTCCACGTCCTGTACCTCCCAGTATGAGCTTGTCCACACTCCCTTACATATACCAACAAAGAGGCCAGCCACATGACAATGAAATCAGCCAGAAATACATATTAATGCTCAAAACAAGAAGCACAGAATGTCTGCCAAGACCTCTCAACTCAAACAGGGCTTAGTCAAGGAGGTGCACCTCTACAAGCCTCGTGCAAATCTGGGCAGAACTACTATATAATGAAATTTGATTATGAGCAGAATACCGGGAACTCACTGCTATACATAGGTACAAGTTCATTTCTTCTTTTCAATAAAAGAGGGGAAGTGGAAGCCGAGGGAGCAGAGCTCATTTCTAATCTGTGGGTGGCAGGGGTCTCCTTAGACTCTCAGGTGTCGAGTCCTGGTCAAAACCACAACTCCCACTCTCCTTCAGTTAGTTCTTAACATCTATCTATGGATGATCACCATATCTGGGTATATCCAACATTTTATGTCATGTATAGACCACTTCCTACAAGGAATTGCTTTTATAGTTGTAACCACCAAAGTAGACTAACTGGTTTAATGATTTCAAATAAACTGTTAAGCACTGGTATGACTCCAGCAAAGGGAATTACGATTGGTTGCCAATGGGGTTCTGGACTTTGCTGACAGCACTTAGCTCCTCGCATTGTTTACTTAATATGCCCATTGGTAAAGTTTGATAAAAAGTTGATGTTTTATTTCATAAACAGCTAGAATGCATAGAGAAGAAAAATAAGATAAAAGAACATATTGTAAACACTATTTGCTTTATATTTCCAGATGTGGATGTGTGCATAAAGTGTCCAGAAGACCAATGGCCCAATGTGCAAAAGACAGAATGTATCAAGAAAGCTATTACCTTCCTATCCTATGAAGACCCAATTGGAATTGTCCTGGCTTTTATAGCCATCTTATTTTCACTGGTAGCTTCTGTTTTTCTTGGAATATTTATTAAGCATCAAAATACTCCAATTGTCAAAGCTAACAATCGAGATCTCAGCTACTTAATTTTAGTATCACTTATGCTCTCCTGTCTTTGCTGTCTTATTTTTATTGAAAAACCAGAACAGCTGACCTGTTTTTCACGCCAAGCAATTTTTGGAATCACCTTTTCCATTTCAGTATCTTCTCTTTTAGGAAAAACTTTCATTGTGGTGATAGCCTTTAATGCAACTAAACCTGGGAATAACTTAAGAAAGTGGGTGGGGGCTAAAGTTCCTAAATGTATTGTTTTCTTTTGTTCTGTTATTCAGGTGTTTATTTGCATTTTGTGGATCCTTTTAGTCCCTCCCTCCACCTCATACAACACACAGTCCGAAATTGCAAAGATCATCCTAGAATGTGATAAAGGATCAGCCATTGCTTTCTATGTGATATTGGGTTATTTGACTATCTTGGCTTCTGTATGCTTTGTTGTTGCATTTTTGGCAAGAAAATTACCTGACACTTTTAATGATGCTAAACTGATAACTTTCAGTATGCTAGTCTTCTTCACCGTTTGGATATTCTTTATCCCAACGTACCTCAGCGCCAAAGGGACCTCTACAGTAGCAGTTGAGATATTTGCCATCTTGGCCTCGAGTTCTGGGATGTTGGGCTCTATATTTGTTCCTAAGTGTTATATAATTTTAATAAAACCTCAGAAAAACATAAAAAACTTTGTATTGAAAGGATCTCTATAGTGTGATTATAACTGTTGACAAACTTAATATTATAATTTATAAAACTGCAATAAAACCTCATTGTTCATTAGAAAACTGAATATCTCAGATGGTTTAAATTTAATAAGAGAAACACCAAATCACCACAGTTGCAGAACCACTTTGTTGCATCTGACATGACTACATGAATTTCGGTTATTCAACATTAACATTTATTTGAGTTACGAAAAAAAAATAGGTAAATAGTACAAAAATTATTCTAAAGTGCACACTGGGCCTTATGTTTTTGGTTCCCACTTCATAGGGTGACAAATTGTGCCCAATTTCAAGGGATTACTTTAAAGATATACTCACTGATCATCTCCCTGGCAATAAAAGCTTGTCTTGATTCACTACTGACAATAAAGACCACAAAACTATTCTCATGATAGTGGTGTTGTGCCAGGCTTACTGGGGATACTGTTTCTCCACCAATGCGGATTACATGGAGTTACAGAAGAGCATATATTAGTGTAGCACTACCGCCACAAGAACTGCTTGGTAATTTGGGCTCTCTGTTTGGTGCCTCAACTCAAAGAACAACCTCAGCCCCTCTGACACACCTGGTTGAATGAAAGTTACTGCAAGCATTTTAAAGGGGTTGTAAAGTCAGAAGGTTTTTTATCTTAATGCCTTCTGTGTGTGCAGCAGCCCCCCTCGGCCCCCCTAATACTTACCTGAGCCCCATCTCTGTCCAGTGATGTCCACGAGTGTCCCAACCTTCTGAGACTCTTCCTCCTGATTGGCTGAGACACAGCAGTGGCACCACTGGCTCCCACTGCTGTCAAAGTCAGTTAGCCAATCAGGAGAGAGAGGGGTGGGGCCAGGCCGTGCCATGGCTCCATGTCTGAATGGGGGATGTGGGGGCATTTGACAGGAGGCAGGGGCCAGGAGCACAGAAGAGGGAACTGAGAAGAGGAGGATCCGGGCTGCTCTGTGCAAATCCACTATACAGAGCAGGTAAGTATGACATGTTTGTTATTTTTATAGAAAAAAAAAAACAAGGCTTTATAATCACTTTAAGGAACACAAGCATATTTAGCTTTAAATCGGATGTGAAGAAGCACCAGGAAATAGAAACAAGAGTGGTAAATTAACCCAATGTATTGATACGGGTTAGAATAAATGGTGGTTTGAGCATAAATTAACACATGTAAGTTAGGTTCAGACATAGTCCATTAGACAGTATAATCACTATGCCAAGGTAACTTACATTGCCTTGAAAAACTATTCATACTCCTTGTCAATACTTTGTAGAACCACTTTTCACTGCAATTACAGCTGCAAGTCTTTTGGGTATGTCTCTACCAGCTTTGCCCATCTAGAGAATGATATTTTTGCCCATTCTTCTTTGCAAAATAGCTCAAGCTCTGTCAGATTATATGGAGGGCATCTGCTAACAGCAATTCTCAAGTTTTGCCACAGATTTTCAATTGGATTTAGGTCTGGACTTTGACTGGGCCTATTAGGAAGGCTCTGTCAGAAGACAGAATAATAGCCGCAGAAGAATCCCTGTTCCCCCGAAACGCAAATGTGCGCGATGCATCCTGTGACAGTTAAGGGCACTAAATGGGCTATTTAAGCTGGATCAGCACCCAGGATCAGTGCTGTCTCGTCTACAGCAATCTGTGATTGTCCTGTTACCTGCATCTGCTCTTGAATTATTGACCCGGCTTGTTCCTGACTATTCCTGTTTTCCACCTGCATTGGCCAAGGCTTGTTCTTTGACCATTCTCCTGCCTCCACATCTGTACTTGATCTGATTGTTCTGTGTATGACCCGGCTTGTCTGACTCTGCTTACGTTCCAGCCCCTCCAGAGCTACCAAGTTGCTAGCGCCTGTCCAGCTACCTCTGGGACCTGCTCTTCAGCTAAATACCAGAGTGTTCCTGCCCACGGAGATCCACTGCCATCTGGTGGACTACTGGATCAGCAGCCCAGCAGCAAGCACGTCTATCGGCACTCATGCGACTCTGCACTCCTGCACCTCCTGTATACTCTATCAGGTGCCCAAGTCAGAGGTGCAAGAGAGGCCTTCCTCTGCATAAACTAGACTCTACCCATCAGGTACGTGACAGGGCCATTCTAACGCATGAATATGCTTTGATCTAACCATTCCATTGCAGCTCTGGCTGTATGTTTAGGGTCGTTCTCCTAGAAGGTGAACCTCCGCCCCAGTCTCAAGTCTTTTGCAGACTCAAAAAGGTTTTCTTCTAAGATCGCCCTGTATTTGGCTCCATCCACCTTTCCATCAACTCTGACCAACTTCCCTGTCCCTGCTGAAGAAAAGCATCCCCACCACATAATGCTGCCACCACCATGCTTCACGGTGGGGATGCTGTGTTCAGGGTGATGTGCAGTGTTAGTTTTCCCCCACACACAGCGTTTTGCTTTTAGGCCAAAAAGTTCAATTTTGGTCTTATCTGACCAGAGCACCTTCTTCCACATGTTTGCTGTGTCCCCACATGGCTTCTTGCAAACTACAAACTGGACTTCTTATGGCTTTCTTTCAACAATGACTTTCTTCTTGCCACTCTTCCATAAAGGCCAGATTGGTGGAGTACACGACTAAAAGTTGTCCTGTGTACAGATTCTCCCACCTGAGCTGTAGATCTCTGCAGCTCCTCCAGAGTTACCATGGGTCTTTTGACTGCTTCTCTGATTAATGCTCTCCTTTCCTGGCCTGTCAGTTTAGGTGGACGGCCATGTCTTGGTAGGTTTGCAGTTGTGCCATACGCTTTCCATTTTCGGATGATGGATCGAACAGTGCTTTGTGAGATTTTTTTAAAACCTAACCCTGCTTTAGGCTTCTCCACAACTTTATCCCATGACCTGTCTGGTGTGTTCCTTGGCCTTCATGATGCTGTTTGTTCACTAAGGTTCTCTAACAAACCTCTGAGGGCTTCACAGAACAGCTGTATTTTTACTGATATTAAATTATACACAGGTGGACTTTATTTACTAATTAGGTGTCTTCTGAAGGCAATCAGTTCCACTAGATTTTAGTTAGAGGTATCAAAGTAAAGGGGGCTGAATACAAATGCACGCCACACTTTTGAAAAAAATTGAAAACCATTTATCATTTTCATTCCACTTCACAATTATGTGCCACTTTGTGTTGGTCTATTACATAAAATGTCAATAAAATACATTCAAGTTTTTGATTGTAACTTGACAAAATGTGGAAAATTTCAAGGGGTATGAATACTTTTTTGAGGCCGTGTATAATAGATTACCTCATGAATCAGCAAAGTTTGCGATAAACAGTGCATATAAGCATTAACTGCAGTGTAAAAATTAACACTATAACTAGTCTAGAGTGCACTTTAGGAAGATGGCTAGGATATGATGCAATGTCCCCCTGAAAGGTACAACGTAGCATAAGAAATAAGTGAAGGTCTCTTTGTAACAGCTGTAAAGGGACAGTCTTTAGTCCTAACTCTTCAGCCAGCTAACATTCAGGACCAATTGTACTCTTGTTGCACATGAGAATAGTCCCAGTCAATCAAAAGGCTACTAGATGGCTATATGGCCGATTCCTAAAGAGCTCAGTCTCTCGAGCAGCAGATCGTAAATCCCCACAGCAGCAGCCCACCAGTTCAAGTGATATTGCAACTCACCATCACACACACAGAGATTAGTCCATTCTCTCCTCTGAACTCAGGTGACCTTGGCTGTTGGCACCCCCAAACTCAGTGCTATGGATCCTGTTTAGGCCACCAATATGAAGCAGTGATGGTGCACACTAAACAGCGATGTGCACTCTGCGGTCTCCCTCATAGCAAGAGGAAGCCATGTCTTCTACAGCCTTAGAAAATGCACATCTTTCTCCTCCTCCAGGCAATCTACCTCTGGGCAATGCAGTTCAAAAGCTCTTGATTACAGTAGAGTCTCTCCTCTCTGGACTACAGTTCCCACAGTGCAGTGCTGCCTTACTCAGTCTACTGAACTCTTCCTACATAGCAGCTACCTTCTCTTACCGATATAGCTGTTAATCAGTTCAGCAGCTACAGAAAACAGCTTCAGCCAGTGTTTCTCTCACTCTCCATTCTTAGCCAAGCACCTGGTAACATTAGGATAATAAACAATAGGATTTAGAGACATGCAGCTGGGTAAAGTTGGAAGTAAGCGCTTTTCATGATAGCTTGCATAAATAAAAAAAGGAGCAATCTTGATGGTTGACAATAACAAAAAATAAAAGAACTGATACAATTGAAATAGGGCATACCTGCTTTAGATATTTAACATGTGAGATTATTTTCATATTATAAAATCAGATACATTGACCGTGTATACCTTCAGGGAAACCGTGATCAGGGTAAAATAAAGCAGTTTGTGCGGAGATATTGCTTGCAAACCTTGTACACACGCCACACATGGCTAATGTGTAAGATAAAGTCTACAGGCTTGGGAAAATCAGTTTGTAAATGGATAGAAAACTGGCTAAAAGACAAAATTCCGAGAGTAGTGGTTAATGATTCTCATTCTGAATGGTCTAAGGTTATTAGTGGTGTACCCCAAGGTTCAGTGGTGGGACCCTTACTTTTTAATATCTTTATAAATGATATAGGGTCAGGGATTAAAAGTACCATTTCGGTGTTTGCAGATGACACCAAGCTATGCAGTGGAATAATGCCCTTACAGGATGTCTCCAACTTAAAAGCCAACCTCAATGCACTGTTTCATTGGGCAACTATGTGGCAAATGAGGTTTAATGTTGATAAATGTAAAGTTATGTACTTGGGGGGTAGAAACATGCACGCAGCTTACATACTAGGAGAACAGCTGGGGGAGTCAATGGTGGAGAAGGATCTGGGTGTTTGCGGTAGATCATAAGCTTAATAATAGCATGCAATACCAAGCTGCAGTTTCCAAAGCGAAAGAAAGTCCTTTCTTGTATTAAAAATGCACTGCAGAGATTGAACTTTGCCCCTGTACAAATCATTAGTAAGACCGCATCTGGAATATGCAATTCAGTTCTGGGCACCAGTTCATAAAAAGGATATCAAGGAATTGGAGAAAGTGCAGAGAAGAGCAACCAAACTGATAAGAGGCATAGAAGAGCTCAGCAAAGAGGAACGATTAGCTGAACTGAATTTATTCTCTCTTGAGAAGTGGAGATTAAGGGGAAATATGATCAACATGTACAAATACGTAAGTGGTCCATATAGTTAACTTGGTGTTGAGTTATTCACTTTAAGGCAGGGGTCTCAAACTGGCGGCCCTCCAGCTGTTGCGAAACTACAAATCCCATAATGCTTCTGCCTGTGGGAGTCATGCTTGTAACTGTCAGCCTTGCAATGCCTCATGGGACTTTTAGTTTTGCAACAGCTGGAGGGCCGCCAGTTTGAGACCCCCTGCTTTAAGGTCATCACAGAAGACAAGGGGGCATGCTTTACGTCTGGAGAAAAAGATTTAATCTCCAAATACGGAAAGGCTTCTTCACAGTAAGAGCTGTGAAAATGCGGAATATACTCTCTCAAGAGGTGGTTCTGGCCAGCTCAGTAGATCGTTTTAACAAAGGCCTGGATTGTTTCCTAAATGTACATAATATAACTGGATACTAATATCTCTATGTAAAGCTGATCCAGGGAATATCCCATTTTCTCTTGGGGGATCAGGAAGGAATTTTGGATCAAATTGGATCATGCTTTATTATACTTTTTTGCCTTCCTCTGGATCAACTGTGGGTATAGGATTATATATATATTTATACACACACACACATATATTTTTTTTCCTTCTATTGTTGGTTACCAACATTTCCTAAAAGAAAAAAACTCAGGGAAACCTTTTTTTCTGTATATACAGTGAGCCACTGTGGGTGGAGAATGTACTCTAATTAGTGGTGGGGCATTTAAAATGGGTGTGGTCCTACAAGAGGGAGGCATATTGTTATCCTATTATTGAAAGATGATGTGTGCTGCCAGTATGAAACTATTACAACAAAAAGAAACAAAATACCAAAGAGCTACATCAACCACTAAATGTGTTCCGACACCAGAAATAAAATAAAAACTAAATGTCCATGAAGTGAATAAAGAAGTACTTGCGCACTGCTATGTGTAACAAATAGAATGAAAACAATCAGACGAACAGCTGCTACCATTACTTAGTGAACTCATACACTAACTAAAAAAATGTGTAAAACAATATAAATGTTTCACTTATTCAACAGACATATCGTGAGTATAAGAAATGTAGTAAGCACAGTGATCAGTAACTTATAAACATCAAAAATGAACAAACATGGGGGGCATGGCCAGCATGTGAAGGGAGAAGATGTGCCTTGCTGGAGCTCCGATCCTGACATCCACTTCCAGCGGCTTAACTGCAGTTCTCTTGCCTACCGGTCACTGCATTCCACTTACCAGTTTCCCCTGCTCATCCTGGTCGCTGGTTTGTAGCTCCGATGGGCCCCCCGGGATCCCGCAAGTCGAAATCGGGTCCGAAGGCTCCCAGCTCATCCCTGCCGGCGGCCATCTTAGACACGAGGTCTCCAGCGCTAGTCATGGCGGCGGGTACTCAGACCTCAGCAGAGATGGGGACGGCTGATTCCCCCACCGGGGCTGACATCCTGGCAGCAATCACGACCTGCAAGGAATCGCTGACAACAAAAATAGACTAACTGTGGATGTCGGCCTGATCCGCCAAGATCTGGATAAGTTCCGGTCCCGGATCTCGGAGGTGGAGAGAGTCTCCACAGTAGAGGACATGGTCCGGACCGACTCCAGAGAACTTAAAGCTTTACAGATCCAGGTGAAAGCGCTCCAGGAAAGGGAAATCGACACCGAGAATTGCCTGAGGCGTAATAACGTCCGCATCCTGGGCCTACCCGAGAGGGCAGAGGGCCCCAGACCTGCAGAATTCGCTGAACTTGCCACCCTGTTCAACTTTACTGACCTCCCTCCCACATTTGTGGTGGAGAGGGCCCACAGGGTCCCGCCGCTCCCTCCGAGACCTGGGGCCCCGGCACGCTCGTTCCTACTACGCATGATGAACTATCGAGACCGCGACCGTTTCCTGACGGCTACCTGCGCCATGCCGGAGATCACCTATGAAAATGCAAAGCTGCTTTTCTTCCCTGACTTCTCCCAGGAGGTGCAGCACCACCGCAAATCCTTCACGGAGGTGAGGAGAAGGCTCCGTGAACAGGGCATCCGTTTTGGCCTCCTGTATCCTAGCAGGCTCAGAATCACCGACGGGGACCTCACCCGATTTTTCGATACGCTGGAGGCGGCCTCGGAGTGGCTGGACAACCGATGAAAATGCATCCCCTAGAAGGCTCGATCGAACCTGCACCGCTATACCCAGCTAAGTATGCCATCCTCCACCGAGTCCCCCTTATCAACTAATGAGGCCTGACCTCTTTTCCTCCACACGTCTGTGATGCAGTGTCCACCAACCTCCCCAACTTGACCACCTCATCCCATTAAGGTTTAAACTACTGCCTACATCTCCTTATTATGGAGCTCCAAAGTGAAAGCTGAGGGGGAGAGGAAAGAATTTTTTTTTTTTCTCTTTTTTATTCTCCCCCTCCTTCCTCCAATGACTATTGCAACATCGCTTTTGGCTATAGTGCTCTGGACTAGTGACTATTTCCTGCTGCTCCTTCAACCCACACCACCCCTTATTTTCAGTGTTTAGCCTTGCCAGAAGTCTGCTGCAGGCTACTGCTACACCTTTTCCCTCTCCTAGTCCAGGAACTGGCCCCCTTGTCTGCGAACTGCCCTGACCTCGCAAATTCTTTTTGCTCTTTTTCTTTTTTTTGTCTCACAGGTTTTTTGGATACTTATTCCATCTTACCGATATTCGGTTACAGTTTATGGGATTAGGCCCGCTCTGTGCCCTCCTTAGTTGTAAAAGGATGTGCACAGATCTGGGCAGGGACGGCACTCCGGTGCCAAAAGGTATATGGTTTACACTGTTGTGTTTCTGTTATGCTATGTTTTTTGTTTGCCGTTTTTCTTTTATGTTTCATTGTGTTCTACCTTGGTGTTGGACCCTTCAGTACATGCTGCTCCCAAGCAATCGTGTGGACTCCACCACTGCTCCTACAAGATTCATGTCTGCTTCCGGCCACAATGACACAATCAAATGATACCACGTTCACTATCCTATCCTGGAACGTTCGTGATTTAAATTCCAATTTTAAAAGGGCACTCATGTTCCGCTACCTCAAATCTCACTCTCCCAGCTTGATACTACTACAGGAAACAAACACACCTTGTGGGCAACAAACTGATGGCACTTAAAAAACCATGGCTTTATAGGGCGATTCATGCCTCCTACTCAACCTTTTCCCGTGGGGTGTCCATGTTGATCTCTAAATCCCTTCCCTGGGAGGTGGAACATGTTCACACAGACCCTCAGGGCAGGTATGTGCTGGTGGTCTTGACTCTCTGGAGTCAATGATATATAGTGGCGAGTGTATACGTGCCTCCTCCCTTCTCCTCTACGGTTCTATACGCTATTATGGACAAGGTCACTCCATCTAAATTGCTCCTTATGGGAGACTTTAATGCCATTTTAGATCTGGGCCTGGACAGACTCATCCCCCGAAGCACTTCTCCACGGAGTTGAAGACGTGGGCTCAGGCATTGGGGGTGGAGGAAGCCTGGAGATGGAGACATCCAGCTGATCGATCCTACTCCAGTTTCTCCCCCACTCACAAAACGGCCTCCTGCATAGACCTGGCGTTTGCTAACCCCTCTTAATATCTGATGTTTTATAGGCGCTCTACTTACCTAGCGGCCTTTCCAACCACAACCCTTTGAAACTCACAATTAGTTGTCGGGGCTTGCGCACTTCTGCTCTGAGGAGACTGGATTGCTCACCCAGAGATAGTTGATAAATTTCCCCTCTCCTCAGAGAATACTAGGAATATAATGAAGGGTCCTCTTCATCGGAGATCACGTGGGATGCCTTTGAGGCATGTACCAGAGGACATTATATTGCCTCCATCTCAGCAGCCCGTAAGGAACAAAAGAAGTTGACGGTCTCCCTACAGGGGGCGGTTGACTCCTCCTCCGAAAAATATGCCACTGACTCCTCTGAGACCAATTTTGACAATCTCCGGGCTAGTCAGAGAAACTTGCATTTACATATGACTGAAGCCACCAGACTTGACCTATACCGCACTAGACAGTCTATTTTTGAGCAGGGGGACCACAACGGACACCTATTGGCTATGTTGGCACACCATGACCGGCCATTGACCAGGATCCCGGAGATCAAGCTGCCAGAGGGAAGATCAGTTTCCTCACCCCAAGGTATACTGGATGCTTTCCAGAAATTTTACAGCTCATTGTACACCTCTGTTTTGCCGTCGTGCTTCGACCCCCGAGATCTTGCGGATCATCTTGATCCTCTGGCTCTGGGGTGGTTGTCAGATGTAGAGCGAGCCAGACTGGTGGCACCGATAACCCCAGAGGAGGTCCTCGCGGCCATCAAGTCCTTCCCTATTGGGAAGTCTCCGGGTCCGGATGGTCTCCCCGTGGAGTTTTATAGAGCTCACAGAAGTCAGCTGGCACCAGGAGAGCTACCGCCTTCCATGTACCATGCACATATGGTGTTGATCTATAAACCAAACAAAGATCCCACCTCATGCACCTTCTATAGGCCAATTGCCCTCCTTAGCTTAGATTTTAAGATCCTCACCAAACTGATCACCTTAAGACTCAAACCCTTATTGCCCACCATTATTGAGACCAACCAAACTGGGTTCATGGCCAACAGATCCACTGACATAAACTTACGACGACTACACATCAATATCCACACCCATCACCTTAATCAAAGCTCCAGGGTAATGGCATCATTGGACATAGAGAAGGCCTTCGACACAGTCGAATGGCCTTTTCTATGGGAGGTCCTTCGTAGGATGGGGTTCCCTCTCATGTTCATCCGGTGGCTACAAATAATCTACAAGATGCCCACTTTGGTCATTAAGCTGGGAGGAGGTCTCTCCTGTTCTTTTACGTTGTCCAGGGGTACCCGGCAGGGCTGCCCTCTCTCACCGGCCTTGTTTGCCATAGCCATCGAACCAGTGGCGGAAGCCCTCCGCATCTCACCACACATTAAAGGACTAAAGGAGGAGAGGGTAGCTCTGTACGCGGACGACCACGTCCTATTCCTTAATGGCGCAGGACCATCGTTAGAGGGTGCCGTGCGGGTGTTAAACTTGTTTGCCCCCTAGTTCACTTTTAGTCACCGGACTAAAAGTGAACTGGCCTAAATCCCTCGTTTCCCATTGATCCAGTTGCTCATGAGGGGGCCTCTCCAGACCTCCCGCTCATATGGGTGGACCGGTTTCGTTACCTCAGAGTTGAAATCTCCAGGAAGGCCACCGACTACATCTCTCTAAATCTGTCCCCAGTGCTCCTGGAGGTCCACACAAAGCTGAAGGAGTGGGAGTCTCTACCCTTAACACTATTAGGCCGTATTAACCTAATTAAAAATGAAGATACTGCCCAAATTTACATATCTTTTTAGTAACTCACCACAGTGGATTCCGCAAATCCTTTTTCTCTCAACTCAATAAATTGTTCTCCACCTTTGTCTGGGGCCCTAAATCACCGAGATACAGATGAACCACATTGATGCGTCCTAACTCCCATGGTGGACTAGCATTCCCAGATTTCCATAAATATTTCTTGGCCGCCCAGCTGGTCACTGCGGTGTGGTGGTTAGACCCAGATGTCACTAATTCAGCGGTATTACTAGAGGCGGCTGTGCTGTAGTCCCTCGAGGCTCTTAAATTCTTACTCTTCTGTGGCCCACGTGCCCCATATGTATTAACCTCTTCTATGATCACTACTCTATGGGCATGGAGAGCCGGCCTCAAACTCGAACGATACCCTGCAGAAGCACACTCAAACGCTCCACTTTGGTGTAATCCCAACCTAGTCCAGATATATACAGTTCCCGAACCTAACGCCTGCACTAAATTTAATATAAAATTACTCTCTCAGATAGTCCATAATAATTCATTGATCCCACTACCCCGTTGTGCTCTAAATACAATATCCCAGAATCATATTTTTTTAGGTATATACAACTCTCCCATTCCTTCAGCTGCCAATTCTCCAACACTAACCCCCAGCTCGTGCAGGCCTCTCTCGAGGAGGTCCTGAGGCTGGACTGCACCAACAAGCCAACCTCTCGGATATATTTACATCTTCTTAGAGTCTCACTTCCCAATTTGGATAAACTTAGGGCCCGTTGGCTTCAGGACGTCCCAGAACTTGATCAGGAAGACTGGGATGATATCTGGGACTTCCCATTCCAGTCCCTGGTCTCCATCAGAGACCGCCTGATACAATTTAAAGTAGTCCACCGAGCTAACTTTACTCCCTCTAGGTTACACAGAATAGACCCTAATCTCTCTCCTTGGAGATGCGGAGTGACCCCGGGGGGGACTTCATCCATATATTCTGGACCTGCCCAGCTATCACCGTGCTCCCTTCAGTCCACCTGCCCTCACTTATCCATTAGAATGCATGTGCCTCCACTGTGGGGACACCCAAATTTTAGTGTTAGGACCACAGATTACAGGGTGCCGTGACGTGGCTCTGTGGCTTACGCATGCGTTTGCAAATGCGTGCGGACTGAACTCCTGTTTTTAACGCATACTGTTAGACAGGTCAATTGGTTGTCTGTGAGCTGGTGGTAAGTAGGCTTGGAATTTTTTCCTGGGCATTCCCCAGGTTTTGTTGTTATCTACATCTTCTTAGAGTCTCACTTCCCGATTTGGCTAAACTTAGGGCCCGTTGGCTTCAGGATGTCCCAGAACTTGATCAGGACGACTGGGATGATATCTGGGACTTCCCATTCCAGTCCCTGGTCTCCATCAGAGACCGCCTGATACAATTCAAAGTAGTCCACCGAGCTTACTTTACTCCCTCTAGGTTACACAGAATAGACCCTAATCTCTCTCCTTGGAGATGCGGGGTGACCCCGGGGGGACTTCATCCATATATTCTGGACCTGTCCAGCTATCACTGTGTTGTGGGAGGAGGTAATGTCTTGCATTCACCTAATTAGCGCTATCCCCTTGCAGCCATCCATATCTGTCTGTCTATTGAGTCTCGTGGAAAAGTTGATCCCTACTGTTGCAGGACGCACGTTGGTGAGCCTCTTACTGTTCTACACCAGGAAGAGCATTGCACTTCACTGCAGGAAGTGCACCCCACCTTCGATCGCCTTTTGGAGACAGTTGGTGAACGAGAACCTACCCCTATATAGAGATACATACTTCAACAGGGGTTGCCCTCTGAAGTATCAGAAAGTATGGTCCAAATGGCTGGAGGAACCATCTACAGCCTAGATGGATCTAAAAGTGTCTAAGGATAGCCCCCCTAATCTGAACTCCCATTTATCTCTACATTCTTTACGAAGGTTCATGCGCGTGAGCGGAACATTTCTCAGATTTTCTTTTTCTTTCTTTCTTTCTTTTTTTTCATTTCCTGCATAGAAGTGGGAGCGTGGGGTTGACGTCCGTACCGTCTCTCCAATCTCCATCAGTGGGATCCACACCTCATTTGAGCATAATAGTTACTGACGCTTAAATATACTAATACGTTTTTGATATGATATGTTTCCAGGTGAAAGTCACTATTGTATCTATGTACTGTGTTGTATACTACTCGTGTATATATGTTCTTAACACCAATAAAAAGACTTCTAAAAAAAAAACCAAAAAAAAAAATGAACAAACATGTGGTGGCAGCACAGTGATGTAAAAGGGTCGCTAGTTCGAATCTCAACCATGACACCATCTGCCAGGAGTTTGCATGTTCTCCCTGTGCCTGTGTGGGTGTCCTCTGGTTTCCTCCCACACTCTAAAGACATGCTGGTAGGTTAATCAGATCCTGTCTAAAAAAAAAACTGGCCCTAGTACAGTGATGGCGAACCTTGGCACCCCAGATGTTTTATAACTACGTTTCCCATGATCAGGGCCGGATTAAGAGCATCATGGGCCTGGTGCTGAGGATTACAGTGGGCCTTTTTATGGCAATAAATAAAATGAAAACGCAAACAATTTTTTGTTAAATCAGTGCCAGTTTAATCTCTTGACGCCGATGTAACACAAATATGCAGCCTTCTGCTTCAAGTGGTTGTACTGGGATGATATGCAACCGCAGGCATCACCCTGGTACCGTTTTTTTAGAGAGTTAATGGTCGGCTTCCTTGTAATAACAACCAATGCAGCTAATCACCAGCTCAGCTATTACTACAAGCAGCGGGAGGGGACCCCCCCACTGCCTTCCGCGGTTCGCCGTTGGCTTTGATCCGGTCTCAAATCTAGTAACCCTGAAGCGACGTCATAACATCACTTCCGGTTAACTGGAGCCTTAAAGCGCCAGATTTTTTAAAAAAATGTCAGTATTCAAAATAGCCAAACTTGGCGTTTTTAATGCTTTTAAGTGCAAAGGAGGGATTTGGGGTCCTATAGACCCAAGATCCCTCCATAAAGAGTACCTGCGACTGCCTAGCCTATTAGGTGGTATTGATAAGGCTGCACCGATGGGCTGCACTGGTGGTATTGACGGGCACTGATCAGCAACACTGGTAGGTAGCACTGAATGGCACTACTGAATTGCACTTATGGGACTGTGCTGATCAGCGTTGCATATTACAAATAATATTGTTAATTAACCCCCTCCCCCCCTCTCAAAGAGTTAAGCCAAGTCAGCCAACCCACGTCAGCCAGTTCACACTGAGCTGACACACAACATAGGATAGCACATAATCATCTGCCCTAGCCCCTTAGTTATTGCAGAGCTTACTTGTACAGTACTTCCTCCGTGCTCGCAGCGCCTCCCGCACTCCTCTCCCATCGAGCCTCCCAGGCTGGCTGCTGGATGACGTCACGCCGGCCGGGACTAGGAAGCTCCTGTCGGATGGAAATCACTCCGCCTGACAGGGAAGTGTGTTGGACTCCTAGAGGAGGAGGACACTCAGCCTCGGCGCACTGGTACTGCGATATGCAGCTGTCTGTGGGCAACGTGACGGCTGGCGATTGTGTCCAGTGTCACTTCATTGGGCCTATATTATGGTAGTGGCCTGGAGCTGCAGCTCCGATAGCCCCTATGTTAATCCGGCCCTGCCCATGATGCTCAACTACACAGTGCATGATCATTATGGGAAACGTAGTTCCAAAACATCTGGGGTGCCAGGGTTCACCATCACTGCCCTAGTATATGTATGAATGTGTGTTAGGGACCTTAGGTTGTAAGCTCCTTGAGGGTAGGGACTGATGTAAATGTACAATGTATAGGTAAAGTGCTGCGTAGATAAATAAAATAAAATCTGGAAAATGACAAAAATATATGCTGAAATAATATGCTGAAATAAAAAAGTTCAAGTGCAAAAAAATAAAATGCAAAGAAAATTATTATTGGTTCCAGTCCATAACGTGATTATTACATTAAACATCCAGTGAAGAAAAAATAACTAAATCCAATGAAGAAATATTGTATCCACTGCCACCAATAAATGAAATGGCCACTCACCTCAGGTGCTGATCATAAGGTCAAGCAAAGCTTTTGATAATCAAGGGGATATCTGCTGGGCACCACACTGCACAACTCCACGATATCTGCTGTGACACTCCAAGTCCACGATTCATGGTCCGCAAATACTCAGAAAGAGCATAAAAATACCATAATGCAATAAAGCCAGTTAAAGTAGTGAGTTTAATAAATATCTGCTTACATTACAGTAAAAAGCAGGGTGGAGCCCTTCACATCACTTCCTGTGTCTACAGTGTATGAAAGTGTGGTGAGGAGGAGATCTGTTTACTCATGCATATCGTCAACACGGATTTTTTACTGATACTTGCCTCATTTATGGGCCTTTAGGCAGTCTAAAGGCCCATACACAAGATCTGACTTTTTGACAACAACGGTCCGACGGACCTGTTTTATCAGACAATCCAACCGTGTGTATGCTCCATCAGACAATTGTTTTCGTTTTTTCAATGGACAAATGTTTGCTGTGCATGCTCTCAAACTTTCTGGCAACAAATGTCCGATGGAGGATAATCTGATCGTGTGTGTACAAAACCATAGGACTAAAGTCCAAAGTACAAACACGCATGCTCAGAACCAATGCTAAAGATCAGACAATAGCACAAGTGGCCCAAAGGGTGGCGGTAAAGAGCTGAAAAACCACGTGATTTGGGGAATGTTGGCTGAAAAAGTTCTGCCGTGTGTATGCAGAACAAGTTCACGGCCAATGCCACTTTGGATAAAAATCCATGGAAAAGTCCGATGGAAGCCCGATCGTGTGTACAAGGCTTTAGACACACTGTTCCTTGCACTTGTTTCACTTCCAGTTCACAACAGTGATGCACTTTATGCACCCCTATCTTTCAGATTTATTTTGAGCCTCTGTGGACGTTGGTTTTTTTACATTATTCTGTGGCAGTGCACTTTGCTTTACATATACTGTATATATACACACACACATACATATATACATACATTATATATATATATACACACACACACATACATACATACATACATACACACAGTGGGCACGGAAAGTATTCAGACCCCCTTAAATTTTTCACTCTGTTATATTGCAGCCATTTGCTAAAATCATTTAAGTTCATTTTTTTCACTCATTAATGTACACACAGCACCCCATATTGACAGAAAAACATCTTGAATGGCCCAGCCAGAGCCCTGACTTAAACCCAATTGAGCATCTCTGGAGAGACCTAAAAATGGCTGTCCACCAACGTTTACCATCCAACCTGACAGAACTGGAGAGGATCTGCAAGGAGGAATATCAGAGGATCCCCAAATCCAGGTGTGAAAAACTTGTTGCATATTTCCCAAAAAGACTCATGGCTGTATTAGATCAAAAGGGGCTGCTACTAAATACTGAGCAAAGGGTCTGAATACTTAGGACGATGTGATATTTCAGTTTTTCTTTTTTAATAAATCTGCAAAAATGTCAACAATTCTGTGTTTTTCTGTCAATATGGGGTGCTGTGTGTACATTAATGAGGAAAAAAATGAACTTAAATGATTTTAGCAAATGGCTGCAATATAACAAAGAGTGAAAAATGTAAGGGGGTCTGAATACTTTCCGTCCCCACTGTGTATATATATATATATATATATATAGAATTATACTTAGCTTATAGATACTCCTACTGTAGCCATTCACTGGCACAGTACTCATTATCAATATGATGACCTCTGCTCCTCTGGGGATAGTCCTGTGTGCGGCCGGTGTTGTTGCAATCCCTCTATACCTCAGCTCCCGGGATAGACATTTATAGCGACTCTTTCATGCCAGGATTGCATAGGTTGAACTTGTCACCACGTGTAAGTTATTCAGGGTTGAACAACAGCTTTTTCTGCCGTTTTTTTTTTTCCATCATGTGTTTATTACCTAGACTATTATACTCTTTTTACATTTTCTAGACATGCTCAGCATCCGCTCCTGATGAGTTGGATATAATTCCAACTAAACGCATTGAGCTTTACAGGATGCAGCTCCCACATTCATATATGGTTTCAACCACATCATGTTAGAAGTTTCAGTTCAAAATACGGTTTTGGTTTCAATACATGTTTCATGTATTTATTTCTTTATGATATTATGCAGCATGTCCTATGTCATTAGTTCAAGCAACGCTGTATCTTGGCCTAGGCCGACAAGGCCCAGGCCTAGGGCAGCAGTTTGCAGGGAGGCAGCACGGAAAAAGTCCCCGCCGGCTTGCTCTGTTACTGTAGCACCCCCTGACTGCGCTGAGAGTCAAATAAGTCTAGCGCCCCCATAAAGCAGCCGCACTGCTTCCGGGGGGATGGAGGCCCCACTTCTAATTTTGACTGTCCTATCATCCTGGACCACAAACCTTCCTCACTGTGCTATATGTTTTCTGCTGCACCATTGGCATGGTTATATCTGCTTTGTCCTCTCCATAAAATTATCAGAAATTTGTGCTTAAAGTAGAACTATAGGCAACACTTTTTTTTTCCATTTTGGAAAGAGTAAGGGAGGGTTATAACCCCTGTCAGTTTGTTTTTTACCATCCCTGTCCCATTGCAGAAATTTCCCTTCACTTCCTGCCCCATACCCAAGCAGGAAGTGAGGGGAAATCAATGCAAATTAGGGGAATCCATTGCAACCCCCCCCCCCCCCCCCCCAGGCCCTTAGAACTAGTGTCCCCACTTGAAAATGTCAGGACAGGTCTTAAACAGCAAGGGGTGTGGCCTTGACAGGAAGGGGTGGGTTGTATTTAAATTAGGGGGTGCACGAGTTTAGTCAGGCCTAGGGCAGCACAAAACCTAAAATACTGGGTCCAAGTTATGTATCTTTTTGTCTATAAGGGAGTCAGTCAACATGATGTGCTCTATGTACATACAGTATCTCACAAAAGTGAGTACACCGCTCACATTTTTGTAAATATTTTTGTATATCTTTTCATGTGACAACATTGAAGAAATGACACTTTGCTACAATGTAAAGTAGTGAGCGTACAGCTTGTATAACAGTGTAAATTTGCTGTCCCCTTAAAATACCTCAACACACAGCCATTAATGTCTAACCCGCTGGCAACAAACGTGAGTACGCCCCTAAGTGAAAATGTCCAAATTGGGCCCAAAGTGTCAATATTTTGTGTGGTCACCATTATTTTCTAGCACTGCCTTAACCCTCTTGGGCATGGAGTTCACCAGAGCTTCACAGGTTGCCACTGGAGTCCTCTTCCACACCTCTATGAAGACATCACAGAGATAGTGGATGTTAGAGACCTTGCGCTCCTCCACCTTCCGTTTGAGGATGCCCCACAGATACTCAATAGGGTTTAGGTCTGGAGACATGCTTGGTCAAGCCATCACCTTTACCCTCAGCTTCTTTAGCAAGGCAGTGGTCGTCTTGGAGGTGTGTTTCTGGTTATGTTGGAATACTACCCTGCGGCCAGGGGGGGATCCAGAGTCTAGTCTCGGGAGAGGCACTGCTAGAAAATAAGTTTTTTTGTGGGCAATTAATGGGGGAAATGGCTGGTGTTGGCGCTTCAATCATCCCGGCACCATGGTTGTTATGGTGTCAGGATGATTGAAGCGCATTATTTCTATTATAACATTGTCATACAAAATGAAATAGTTCAACTCACCATAATGGAGAATCAGTGGGAGCCCTGAGTGTGTCACTTGCCACCGTTTTCACACTTGCCACCGTTGCCTGCCACTAGCCACAAGTTGCAGATTGTCACTTGCAATGTCACCTGCCACAAGTTGTGGCTTGTCACGTCGCCTGTCACCAGATGCAGATTGTCACTTGCCACAAGTTGTAGATTGTCACGTCGCCTGCCACCAGATGCAGATTGTCACTTGCCACGTCACCTGCCACAAGTTGCGGATTGTAACTTGCCACGTCGCCTGTCACCAGATGCAGATTGTCACCTGTCACACGTTCCGGATTGTCACTTGCTTGCTACAATTGTCACTTTCCTGCTAAGGTGGGGGTTGTCACTTCCTGTGTCCCAGAGTGATGTCAGGCAGCAGAGAGATGATGTAATCTCTCTGCTGCCTGCGGCTGCCTGCACAGTGAGGGTGGAACTGCAGGGATGCAGGGCGGGCACCGGGCGGCAAGAGATGATGTCATCTGTCTGCTCCTCCGCCAGCCGGCGTTCATGCACTCATGCAGCCCCAGACCATGACACTCCCACCACCATGCTTGACTATAGACAAGACACACTTGTCTTTGTACACCTCACCTGGTTGCCGTCACACGCTTGATACCACCTGAACCAAATAAGTTTATCTTGGTCTCATCAGACCACAGGACTTTGTTCCAGTAATCGATGTCCTTAGTCGGCTTGTCTTCAGCAAATTGTTTGCGGGCTTGCTTATGCATCATCTTTAGAAGAGGCTACCTTCTGGGACAGCCATGCAGACCAATTTGATGCAGTCTGCGGTGTATAGTCTGAGCACTGACAGGCTGACCCCCCACCCCTTCAACCTCTGCAGCAATGCTGGCAGCACTCATACGTCCATTTCTCAAAGACAACCGCTGGATATAACGCTGAGCACCTGTCCTGTTAAACCTCTGTATAGTCTTGGCCATCGCGTACAGCTCAGTTTCAGGGTCTTGGCAATCTTCTTATAGCCTAGGCCATCTTTATTATGTAGAGCAAAAAATATTTTTTTTTCAGATCTTCAGAGAGTTCTTTGCCATGAGGTGCCATGTTAAACTTCCAGTGACCAGTATGAGAGAGTGAGAGTGATAAAACCAAAGTGAGAGCGATAACACCAAATTTAACACACCTGCTTCCCATTCACACCTGAGACTTTGTAACGCTAATGAGTCACATGACACCGGGGAGGGAAAATGGCTAATTGGGCTCAATTTGGACATTTTCACTTAGGGGTGTACTCACTTTTGTTGCCAGCGGTTTAGACATTAATGGCTGTGTGTTGAGTTATTTCGAGGGGACAGCAAATTTACACTGTTATACAAGCTGTACACTCACTACATTGTAGCAAAGTGTCATTTCTTCAGGTGGTTTTGACAAAGCACTTCTATAGTGTGAAACGGGTCAACCTACCTGCATTTCCCCTGCCTGTACCCATCCAGTGCTTTTAATATTTATGCTTCAATAAAGACTTTATTTTCTGTGTGGGTGTGCTGCCGATCCGAAGAGTCTCTATTCCATGTTTTCTGCTGCAGTGGCAGGGCGTGCACCCCACCTCACGGAAGCAACATTAGAGTGTTACCGATTGCATCACCTGTGAGCAGCGATCACTTTTTGGCATTTCTTCAGTGTTGTCACATGAAGAGATATAATAAAACATTTTTAAAAATGTGGACGGGTGTACTCACTTTTGTGAGATACTGTATGACATAAATTTATGCAATAAATGCATATACTTTTTACTCTTTTGCTGATACTTACCTCATTTAAAGTCCCAAACCCCCCCTTTTTTTTGGAGGTGAGGCAAAACAGGTTACTGGAGCATAGCCAGCAGGCTGAGGCCATATATTTTCCTGGCTGATGAATGCAAATGTTCCTCCAGTATTTTTTGATGACATACTGCATTCATCTTGCCATCAATTTTGACCAAATTTCCTATGCCTTTGTAGCTCACACATCAGCGATCCACCTCCATGTTGCACAGTAGGAATGGTGTACCTTTCATCATAGACATTGTTGACTCCTCTCCAAATGTAGCGTTTATGGTTGAGGCCAAAAAAGTTCAATTTTGGTCTCATCACTCCAAATGACTTTGTGCCAGAAGGTTTAAGGCTTGTTTCTGTGCTGTTTGTCGTATTGTAAGCGGGATACTTTGTGGCATTTGCGTAGTAATGGCTTTCTTCTAGCGACTCGACCATGCAGCCCATCTTTCTTCAAGTGCTTCCTTATGGTGCATCTTGAAACAGCCAGATCACATGTTTTCAGAGAGTCCTGTATTTCACCTGAAGTTATTTGTGGGGTTTTCTTTGCATCCTGAACAATTTTCCTGGCAGTTGTGGCTGAAATTTAAGTTGGTCTACCTGACCGTGGTTTGGTTTCAACAGAACCCCTAATTTTCCACTTCTTGATTAGAGTTTGAACACTGCTGATTGGCATTCTCAATTCCTTAGATATCTTTTTAAATTCCTTTCCTGTTTTATACAGTTCAACTACCTTTTCCCGCAGATCCTTTGACGATTCTTTTGCTTTCCCCATGACTCAGAATCTAGAAACGTCAGTGCGGCACTGGATGACAGATGCAAGGGTCTGTCAGGAGTCCAGAAACTCATTGAACTTTTATGCACACACACTAATTACAAGCAAACAGATCACAGGTGAGGATGGTTACCTTTAATAGCCATTCAAACCTCTTTGTGTCAACTTGTGCGCATGTTATCAGGCCAAAATCACCAGGGTTATTTGGGTAGTTTGTTACCATTATGATTTAAAAAGAGTAAACACGGTTGATTGATAATACATGGCTACAGCCAAACACTAACCATGAGTGAAAGAAAAGTTTTAGTGTTATCATTCATATTCTCTGAAAAATGGCCAAGAAATAAAATTCTGCCAGGGTTTGTAAACTTATGAGCACAACTGTATATACTCCTGGAGTAAAAATATAATAACATGTTTATTATTTATGGTATTAAAGTTTGAACATGCACTACAGACACAGATTTAGCCATTTTAGTCGTATTTTAGTCTTTTGACTAAAATGCTATTTAGTTTTAGTCATATTTTAGTCATCTGAATTGTTTTAGTTGTATTTTAGTCAACTAAAATAGTATTAATTTAGCCAACTAAAATATTTTAGTCAACGAAATTAACACTGGTTTGAATGTAAGCACATGATCTGTGCTTTGGAGTACAGGGGGAAGTCTTGCAGTGCTTTGAGCGGCACTTACAAGGCCAAGTTTTTTGTATATGGGTCATAGTTAGAGGGACTTAAACACATTGTTAAATAGAACCTAGGCATAATTCCTGTATATAGCACACATATGCCACAGTCCTTGTGCAGCCCTCCTTATGAGAAAGGGTTATGAGAAATGCATACATCCCAACCACACCGGTAATGGTGGGACAGACTCAAAATTGCAATTTAATCCTGGCATCCTGCAGATCTGGCCTTTGTCTCGCATTTCTGCATGGGAGGCAGCTGCAAGTCTAGTACAATTACTCTGTACTGGACCTGCTGCCGCTCTCAGTGGAACAGAAGTAAGATTGCTGCCTCTGACTGTCAACTGCCCCAAGTAAACAAACGAATACTGTCTGGGGAGCCTTCAATCAGGACTAGCACGCTGCAGCCAATGCTGTTCTTGGGACTAGGTGACACTGCAATGGTTTCCTTGGTCTGTAGTGGCTGAATTATAGCTTTATTGGAAAATGGACATGGAGAAGGTAATGTGCACAGTAAGAAGCAGTGTGTACGGGGGGGGGTAATGTGTGCAGGAGGTGGCAATTTGTACAGGGAAAAGGGCCATGTGCACAGGAAGGGGCAGTGTGTAAATTGAGGGGATAATGTGCACAGGAGGGGGCAGTGTGTACTTAGAGGGGGGTAATTTGTGCAGGAAGGGGCCTACCTCCCAATCGTCCTGGATTTGGTGGGACCATCCCAAGACTGCAACTAAATCCCAGCATCCCAGTCATTCAGGCTGAAATCTGAAAGCTCAGTGCCAGAATAGGGACTCGCTAGTGCGGGCACCCAGGACACTTGCCCTGCCAACAATTTTAATTAAGTTCTTTATATAAAACAAATAAATAAATAAATAATAGTACAAAGATCCAATGTACAAACAGGTATTATCAGCAAAGAGCCCAATGAGAGTTCTGGTGGAACTGTGTAGACCTGGATATATATAGGTATTGTGGGGGGGTTAGCTCAAAAAGGGATAACCTTCCCTGGGAAAAAGGTAGTTCACACGGCAGGTATTTCTTAAAATCTGATTGAGCCAGTTTTATTAAAAAAGTTGCACGTAAAAAAACAAAAACAGAAAATAAATCCTTGCCATCCAGGCACTAACTAGACAGAAGAGATTCCCATCTCCCAACAAAACAAACATGGTGCAAACCTTTTTTCCTTTTTCTCACAAAGCAGTCTCTCAGGTTTTGGCTTACTGAGTTCAAGGCCAAGAGCAATCTATTGCCCAAGTCCTTCTTTATTTATACCACCTGCTGGTAGTCACTAGTGGAATGCAAAATCTGGTCCAGAAGCCAATAGTGCCAAGGTGGCCCGGAAAACCCAGACCAGGTTCCACCATAGTTTCCTGTATATGAACGAATGCGAGGTGATACATAGCGTCCATAACGTTCATCAATCACCTCGCCTTTCATAATGTCACAGTGAGATACCTCCAGATGAATGTTGCAGAAAGGTCCAGTTGCAGGGGCCCCTGAGGATGATCATGATGCAGTGTCTATCTTTGTGTCAGAGACCTGGAGATTGGCAGCGATGGGGAGATCATCCAACTGTTGTCCAACCAACCTGGAACACAGCTTATCACATGCAGAAATTGTAATCTGGCACTGGAACCCACAGTCAGCCTATCTACTTTGCGCTTTAGTCCCTATCTAGTAGTTTCCAATCTGACATGCAATCAGACCTCTAACTACCAAAAGTGGCCATCGGGTGCCTAACCTGGCTTCAGCCTATGCTGGTTATCGAGCCCCAAGCTAAAATTAACTATAGAATCCCAGACCAGAAGAGACAGTGATAACTAAAATAACAGGAGCTGAATAAAAAAAAAACTATTAACTATTGCAATAAATAGGTTCACCCATTGATATACTGGAAGCTGACTACCACATACATACAGTAGCACAGACCAAGCTATCTCGCACCGTGCATGTGCAATAACAACAACAGGAGATACTTTGTTAGTCATAAGTATTCAGAAACACACAAGAAGCTATGGGCAGCTGCAGTTAAACTACTGGGACATAGGAATACTTGTATAATAGTCTATTCTGGTCTGCATTTGTCAGCATGGACAGGACATGTGGCTGAAACTTTCTCTCTCTCTCTGCAATTTTTTTCAAACCCAGCCTCTCAGAGACAGGAAGTGCTGGTACACAATCATACATAACGCTGGGATATTAGCAGCTAACAGTAGAAAGCAGCAGATACCTACTTGTAACCACAAAAAGCTTTTGGCTTGACACACACTTTAAAAACTATATAATAGTAATCAGGAAAATGTTATGCATAGGCTAGTGAACAAAGTGATGTGATCAGAATTAGGCAATATACAGTGCCATATGTACAGTATAGAAGATACACACACAAAAAAAAGTGATTTACATGGTATTTTACATAATTCTGACTGCTGCATTCTGTATGTTGTACTGCACATTGCATATGCCTGACTGCTGTACTCCCAGCATACAAAGTGCAGAAGTCAGGAATACTTAACTCACAACACCCCCTGCACCCTTCTGCCACCATTGCTCATCTCTGCACAGACAGAACAGCACCAGCAGGTGATCCAAATCCTGACAAGTGTGCTATAAAGCAGTAGTAAACTCCACATTTTATTTTGTACCTACAGGTAAGCCTATAACAAGGCTTACCTCTAGGAACAGTAAACATCTCCTAAACTTGCACCATTTAGGAGATACATACATGTTGAGCAGCCGGTGACATCACCGGCGCACGCACACTGCGCTCTCAATGGACGACACGCCGTCTACTGAGAGAGCTGTGCCACGGTTGTGACTCCTGTGAGCATGCGTGGGAGTGACGTTCATCTTTGCTCCGGCCACTCATATGAAGGAAAACCAGGTGAAGATGGAAGCCACGTCAGCAGTGACAGCTTTCCGCAGGAAGGCTTCGTTCTAAAGTAAGTTTCACATAATGCATATTATGGCTTTACTTTGCAGAAAAAAACAAAAACAAAAAAACACAAAAAAACAACCAACAGCAGTTTACTATCGCTTTAAGTTAGGCTTTAAAAATTAAAGCTAGAAGCTCATTGGTTGCCACGTACAGCCGTTTCATTTTTAATAAATTCCCCTGAAAGAATAAATGGATAAAAGCACAATACAGCTAATTTAATTGTCAACAAGAAGGAACTATAAGGCCTGGTTACGGTAAAAAGCTAGATGGCATAATTCATTTTAATATGAGGTACCCCAAAACACTTCTTTATGCTGCAAATCTTTAAAGAATGAGTCAAAAAGGAATTACTAGATGACAATTTTTGTATGAAGTACATAGAACTGTGAAGCCCCCCCCCCCAAAAAAAAAGAAAATCCATGACTGTGGGAAGTGCCCCTGTAATTGTGAACCTAACAGCTAATAGCCCTGCACAGCACTCTAGAGCCAAATCACGTCAGTCAGTGAGTCACTGTAAACCCCCCCTTAAATAACACACATGCACATATAATTTTTTTGCAGATTTATTAAAAATAAACACCGTATAAAAAAAAAAAAAATAAATAAATCACAAGTACATAAGCCTTTGCCAGGACACTCAAAATTGAGCTCAGGTGCATCCTGTTTCCACTGACCATCCTTGAGATGTTCCTACAACTTGATTGGAGTCCACCGGTGGTAAATTCAGTTGACTTGACAATTTGTAAAGACGCACACCTTCCTATATAAGGTCCCACAGTTCATAGTGCATGTCAGAGCACAAACCAAGCCATGAAGTCCAAGGAATTGTCTGTATACCTCCAAGACAGGGTAGTATCTTGGCACAGATCTGGGGAAAACAGAAAAACTTTTGCAGCATGGAAGGTCCCAATGAGCACAGTGGCCTTCATTATCCGTAAATGGAAGAAGTTTGGAACCACCAGGACTCTTCCTCGAGCAGGCCGCCCGGCCAAACTGAGCGATCGGGGGAGAAGGGCCTTAGTCGGGGGGTGACCAAGAAGCCGATGGCCACTGACAGTGCTCCAGCGTTTTTGTGGAGAGAGGAGAACCTTCAAGAAGAATAACCATCTCTGCAGCACTCCACCAATCAGGTCTGTAGGGTAGAGTGGCCAGACGGAAGCCACTCCTCTGTAAAAGGCACATGACAGCCTGCCTGAAGTTTGCCAAACAGCACCTGAAGTTCTCTCAGATCATGAGAAACAAAATTCTCTGGTCTGATGAAACAAAGATTACTGCAATCACTGAGCAGCAAATTATATCACCTGTGATGTATTTTCAGTTATCTTGCAAACCTGGCCTGTTAGTGGGCCCTGAGGACAGGGTTGATGACCACTGGCAAAGATTGCCAAGACCCTGAAACTGAGCTGCAGAGGTTGAAGGGGTGGGGGGGGGGTCAGCCTGTCAGTGCTCAGACCATACGCCGCACACTGCATCAAATTAATCTGCATGGCTGTCGTCCCAGAAGGAAGCCTCTTCTAAAGATGATGCACAAGAAAGCCCGCAAACAGTTTGCTGAAAGCAGACTTAGGACATGGATTACTGGTACCATGTCCTGTGGTCTAATAAGACTAAGATAAACTCATACTGCAGCAGGTTGGCACGGCTGCGCGAATCACAGTAGGTGTACGTTGGGCACTTTAAGAGCTCTAGGGGGCGCGACGCAGGAGCCGATGCGCATGCCCGGAGCTGCGATGTCCGCCAGCGACCCTTGATCGCTCCTCAGAGAGCTAGAACGGGGATCTGTCAATATAAGCAGACAGATCCCCGTTCTGTTAGGGAAGTAGAGAGAGATCTGCTGTTCCTAGTGATCAGAAACAGGGATCTCTCTCTACTCCCTGTCAGTATACTCCCCCCACAGTTAGAAACACCTCCCTAGGTAACACTTAACCCCTTGATTGCCCCCTAGCGTTAACCCCTTCCCTGCCAGTGACATTTATACAGTAATCAGTGGGTATTTTTGGGTCTGATCGCTGTATAAATGTCAATGGTCCCAAAAACGTGTCAAAAGCGTCCGATCTGTCCACCGCAATGTCGCAGTCCTGCTAAAAATCGCTGATCACCGCCATTACTAGTAAGAAAAAGATTTATAATAAAAATGCCATAAATATATCCCCTATTTTGTAGACCCTATAACTTTTGTGCGAAAACCAATCAATATACGCTTATTGCGATTTTTTTTACCAAAAATATGTAGAAGAATACATATTGGCCTAAGCTGATGAAGACTTTTTTTTTATATTTATTATAGAAAAAGTAAAAAATATTGTTTTTTCAAAATTGTCGCCCTTTTTTTTTGTTTATAGCACAAAAAATAAAAACCGCAGAGGTGATCAAATACTACCAAAAGAAAGCTCTATTTGTGGGCAAAAAGGACATAAATGTCCTTATTGCCCATAAATTGTTTGTGTACAACGTCGCATGACCACGCAGTTGTCAGTTAAAGCAACGCAGTGCCGTATTGCAAAAAATGGCCTGGTCATTAAGAGGGCAAATCCTTCCGGTCCTTAAGTGGTTAAACATAGCTCAAAATTTAACAATGTCAATATGCTCATTTAATGTGTTCACAGGCCAAATACATGTGTTCCTGGGAAGAAAAAAGGAAATATCTCTTGAGAAAATAACAATATTAAAAACCATTGCAAATTATTACATTGCACTATCATATCTTACAGTTGAAGATAATTACTACATTTGGTCATAACCAGAGGGGAAAGTTTAATTACTATGATTATGCAGCCCATAGTGAGTGTCATGACTGATTCCTCCAGAGGACTTAACCTTTCTATTTCAAAAATTATATACTTCCTCTCAAGAGGTGAAATATTAACATTTTAATCCACTCAACTGTAACTGTGTGGTAAATTATTACAGGTCATCTAGTTGTCTATCCAGTATGGTGGTTTCTGCAGTACATACAAGTACAATTTCAATGTCCTAACCTCAAAAACCAGCTGCTCACAAAGCAGGGTGCCTCACACACTTACCTTGCAGTGGGAGGCACAGGTTCAAAACTCATCAAGAAATAATACCAATACCAACAATACTTTAGGTTGTTTTTTCTGCTTCATCCTTGTAGGATCATGTGATTTATTTATTAAATACTTTCCAACGGTCCATCTCAGATGTACCAGTTTACAATTTTCAGAAAGAACAAAAAAAGGAAATAAAAAAAAAAATTATATCTACAGAGTAAGGTCTCCAACCCATCAAGATCCAACAATTCGGGTGTTTTGAAGAACTTGTCTGACTTAGTGAGCCACAAACATCTCTGCCACCAGGGGTTCAATGGTGGTTGCCTTCTGCTTTTCCACCATTACTTTCAAGACTCCCAAAAGAAGCCATGGATCCTGACAATATAACACAGCTCAAGTATATGCTTCTCCTGTGGAGCCCTTTGAATCACCATACACTGTTGTGACTGAAAACAGGGACATGTTGCCTCTTGTCCCAGAAAATAGAACCAAGACTAAATCCATGCGATGCTCCCAGAGACCTTGTGAGACCCTCTACACAGAATGAATTTTAAATGGTCTGCAAACTTGCCAGGGACAGCAAGTTCAAGTGGGGTAGAGTGAGATTACCCATTGTTGATCATTACCATGCTTAGATGTAAGCGCAGGCCCCTTTACCTTAATTTCCCACAACTCTCTGAGTTCCTAGACATGCCCAGGGAAGAGAAGTTCCTCAGCTTCCCTCCCTCAGCAGCTCAGAGAGGCAACACCTGATAAGGCAGAGGTAACTGGGCAAGTGATCAGCCAAGTGACAGGCCCTTCACTGTCAGAACTGGCATGTGGGCAGTCGAGCAGCAGCATTTTAGCACACAGCTTCTCCGGAAGAGCCAACCCCTCCACTATTGCTATCAGAGTACTCCAGTTCCAGTGAGGTGGCTCATTGCCCCTTGATACCTTCAACTGTTAGTTTGTGTTACCAGAGCTAATCTGGACTTCAGTGAGTAGGATGCTGTTTATGAGGATAACACATTAGCTGTTTGTGTTATGAACTGTTGTACTACTCAGCAACTCAGTAACTCTCAGCTAGACTCTCTGCTGTTACAGAGCAAATGTGTCAAACACAAGGCCTGTGGGCCAAATCTGGGCTGCCAGGCCACTACATGTGGCCCTCGCAGCCACAGCTTTTTTTCAGCAGTAACTCTGCTCCCCCATCTCTGGCTCTTGCCCTCCACTCATCACTGTCACTTGTAAACCCAGAAGCCTTCTTCTGAGTTCTGTGGAGAGAGATGTGTGCAATGGTGGAGGATGGGGGAGAGCTGTGCAGAGGTCAGAGCTGAGGAGAGGTGGATGTGAGGTGTTGACAGCCTGTGAAAGAGCTAAACCCTGCACACTGTGCGTAGCACACCCCAAAGCCCTGCACTCTGTGTGTAGAGCACTCCTCAAACCCTTCACTTGGTATCTAGTGCACCCCTTAACCCTGCACTTAGTGCTATGTACTGAGTGAAGGGGTGTGCTATGTACCATGTACGTAATGCAACCCTGAACTCTGCACTCTGTACATAGCGTACCCTCAACTTTACACTCTGTGCATAAGGCCCCTCTGAATGTCACATTAAATGCACTCCCAGTATTTATTGCATTTTTAAGATCCTCCTCAGTGCAATTTGGCCACGCCCACCATTTGATGCGGTTCGGGGGGGGGGTGAGTTCCTGCACCTATTCTCTGAGCAAAAAAAAACCCTTGATAAATTTCTAAAGCTGCAATGCACAGGAAGCGCCAGTAACCATGCTTTACAGAGTAGATGCTGGAGGAAGAGAGCGGCTCACTGACCGGGGATGGCTGGCTTGAAGACTGATGTAGTAACAGACCGCCGGGTGGTGTGTAGGGGGAAGCCTGAAGGTGCTGCCTGGTGACCGCAGTTCGTTGGCGGAGTAGGTCAGCCGACCAAACAACTGGAGCCTAGAGCCGGAAACCAGAGGAGCCGAGACATCAATGGGATGGGTTTGTCAAGATGAGTGGTGCCAGCCGGAAGTGCAGAAGAAGGGAGGACCCAGAGACCAGCGTGGAACGCAAGCTTGTCTGTTGCCGTGGTGATGCGTTTCGCGCGCATGCGCTGTCATAGCCATGGTTAACAGCAAGCAGGCCACATATATACCCGATATGGGGGCGGGGAGTGGGCAGAGCTACAAAACGAACTTGTTAACTCACTACCCTAATGAGTAACTAATACAACAATGCTTAAATTGTGCCGTTGCATACATTATACAGGAACACTCTTAACCACTACTATTAAGAACTAGCAACTATCAGATTAGATTAAGAATAAAGAATAACACAACAAAATCCAAAATAAGTATAAAAATTTGGACCTAATCATGGTCATAACAGCACTTGAAGTAAATTAATGTACACCTAATTAAAAATAAATACTTACAGGAAATTAAATTTTACATCATGGTAACCACCAGTGGTTGGGTGGGCTGACACTTTAGGGTAGAGTCCTAAATGTTAAGTGGTTTAAGGAGAGATAAACACCAGTCACTTTAGAGTCAAATTTTAGAGTTGTTTTTCCAGTGTCACCAGGAAGAGAAGGTTAAGGCACAAGACACCCAAAGAACACAGCAGACTCCAGGAAAGATCATATTCACAGCCTTTACATGTAAAAGGACATTTAAGATTGACTGGCATCCTGTAATTCTTAAGCATTCAACTGTATAGTTGCACAGACTCCCAGAATAAGACACCAGACTCCCTGTTAGGTCAAATCAAATTACAGCTTCTCATGCTCCTCCATCCAAAGTTCTTCACTGGTGCTCCTACACAGGATTGGCTCTACTCCTGCTGGGAAAACATGTCCATAAAGTAGTGCGTGCCAAAGTCCCAGACTCAGTCTTTTTTTCACAAACATATTGTTGCTCCCTTTTGGCATCAGGCCTAAGAGGATGGGACAAATGGGATTTCAAGTACACACCCTCCTACAGGCAAGAGCTTGGGGGAAAAAGAGCTCACAATGTCACCCCCAAATACTTACATCCTCTCCCAGCCTGCCCCACTGGCAATAAACCTCCTAGTGGTTCGCCAGCCAGATGAGGCATAAATATTCATAACCCAACTCTCTTCTTGCACTATTGCCTGGGAAATTTCCCAGCAGTAGGCAAGCAAACAATAACCCTGTACTTAGGGGAGACCAAGTGAAAAACAGTTAGCAGCACTAAATTTAAACAGTCACTCCTGCTTAGAGCTTGGCCCTAAACCCTCCCTGGCTGATATCTGAGGGCCCTCTTATATTTAAAAGGGGCTTCCAGATTTCAATAAGGCCCCCCATCTGCAGACCCGCACAATCACAGGGCCACTGTTATAGGGAAGAGACCCTTGTTCTCATCAACATGAAGACGAGGTGCTTGGCCAGGGGGACCCCCCAGCAGCATATCCCTTCATTATGTTGAGTGCATGTGGCTTGGTATAGTTATGGAAGGGGGAATGCTTGTCCCCACCCTTTCTTGGCCAGCTGTTCTGCATGGTTGAATAAGACTTCATAAGAAATTCATACCAGACCTGAAGGACCTGGTACACATTATGGAGGAACATCTACAACAGACTCTCATCTAGGACAGGACTTTGGTATAGATGAATGGAATCCCCATCTGCTTTTGACAAACAGAACAAAGCAGCCGAGAGCTGTAATTTTGCTGGCAAATTAAACACATTTTTTCTTTGTAAATGTCGGAGTTGCTGTAGTAGGTTGTATACATAACACAGATGCATTACTTCACAGGCAGGGCCAGGGTATCCCCAAGACTTTTAATTTAATCACTCTAACCACTTGCCGACCAGCAGTCTAACCAGCAGTCACTATAAACAACAGTTGTTTGCTTTGCAGGAACGCCAATCAGCAACTTGCCCCTTTGATTTCCTGAATACCTATCACAGTTTCAGAGGCCCTAAAATGCCAGGATAGTACAAACACCCCTTAAATTACCCCTTTTTGAAATTTAGAGACTCCAGGGTGTTTGCTAAGAGGCATGGTGAGTATTTTGCAGATCTCATTTGTTGCCACACGTTTTTGGAAAATTAAGAAAGAAAACAAAAATGTATTTCAGTGCTGAATAGCAAAAAATGGTCTGGTCATATAGGGGCTAAAACCTTTTGAAGGTCAAATGGTCAAGCTTTACTAAAATTGCTGCTCTTCACCAAGTTTATAAAACTTTTTTTTGCTTTAGTACATGTTCCCCAGGGCAGTACCCAGGCCCCCAATGCCATTTATTTCACAATCACTTGTCCTATTAGCCTACATAGTAGGTGAGGTTGAAAAAAAACACAAGTCCATTAAGTCCAACCGATGTGTGTGATTATATGTCAGTATTACTTTGTATATCAATGAATGTTGCAGTCGTTCAGGTGCTTATCTAATAGTTTCTTGATTAGTTTATTGATGCCCCCTGCTGAGACCGCTTGTGGAAGGGAATTCCACATCCTTGCCACTCTTACAGTAAAGAACCCTCTACGTAGTTTAAGGTTAAACCTCTTTTCTTCTAATTTTAATGAGTGGCCACGAGTCTTTTTAAACTCCCTTCTGCAAAAAAAAAGTTTTATCCCAGTATGGTATTTGTATATTGAAATCATATCCCTTCTCAAGCGTCTCTTCTCCAGAGAATAAGTTCAGTGCTCGCAACCTTTCCTTATAACTAATATCCTCCAGACCCTTTATTAGATTTGTTGCCCTTCTTTGCACTCACTCCATTTTCAGTACATCCTTCCTGAGGACTGGTGTCCAGAACTGGACAGCATACTCTAGGTGCGGCCGGACCAGAGTCTTGTAGAGCGGGAGAATTAGCATTTTATCTCTGGAATTACCGTATTTATCGGCGTATAACACGCACCCCAAGTTTAGGGAGGGAATTTTATGGAAAAAATCTTAAGGAAAGAAAAACTTACATTTAAATGCCCATCAATGCAGCCTTATCAGTGTCCATCTGCAGCCTTGCACAGCATCCATCTGCATGCTTATCCAGTGTCATTTGCAGCCTTGTCAGTGTCATTTGCAGCCTTGCCCAGGCTGCAGTTAAACTGCAGTGACTTGTCAGTGTCACTGCAGTTTGAAAATGGCGCCGCCGAGATACACAGACCCGGTCCTGTGTATCTCGGCTCCTCTCGTAGTCCTGCCCAGTCCCGCCCTACGATGGACATAAAACAGGTCCAATGGCAGGACTGGGCGTGACTGAGTGGAACCTGTGTGCCGCCCATATACATACATAGCCGAGTGCACTCGGCTAGCTCTGCTCAGTCACGTCCAGTCCCTGTGTTATGTCCATCATAGGATGGGACTAAGCGTGACTGTGAGCGGAACTAGCCGAGTCTAGCCAAGTACACTCGGCTATGTATGTATATCGGCAGCCGGCATTTGCTTCACTCACAATCAGCGGGGGGGGGGGGGGGGGGGGGGTAATCGGCGGATAACACGCACCCACGATTTTCCCCCGATTTTAAGGGGAAAAAAGTGCGTGTTATACGCCGATAAATACGGTAATCCCCTTTTTAATGCATGCCAATATTCTGTTTGTTTTGTTAGCAGCAGCTTGGCATTGCATGCCATTGCTGAGCCTATCATCTACTAGGACCCCCAGGTCCTTTTCCATCCTAGATTCCCCCAGAGGTTCTTCCCCCAGTGTATAGATTGCATTCATATTTTTGCCACCCAAATGCATTATTTTACATTTTTCTACATTGAACCTCATTTGCTATGCAGTTGCCCACCCTATTAATTTGTTCAGATCTTTTTGCAAGGTTTCCACATCCTGCGGAGAAGTTATTGCCCTGCTTAGCTTAGTATCGTCCAGAGATTATACTGTTTACCCCATCCTTCAGGTCCTTTATGAACAAATTAAACAGGATTGGTCCCAGCACAGAACCCTGGGGGACCCCACTACCCACCCCTGACCATTTTGAGTACTCCATTTATCACCACCCTCTGAACTCACCCTTGTAGCCAGTTTTCAATCCATATACTCACCATATGGTCCATACCAACGGACCTTAATTTGTATAGTACACATTTAATGGGAACTATGTCAAATGCTTTTGCAAAATCCAGATACACCACGTCTATGGGCCTTCCTTTATCTAGATGGCAACTCACCTCCTCATAGAAGGTTAATAGATTGGTTTGGCAAGAACGTTTCTTCATGAACCCATGCTGATTACTGCTAATGATACCGTACTCATTACTAAAATCTTGTATATAGTCCCTTATCATCCCCTCCAAGAGTTTACATACTATTGATGTTAGGCTAACTGGTCTGTAATTCCCAGGGATGTATTTTGGGCTCTTTTTAAATATTGATGCTACATTGGCTTTTCTCTAATCAGCTGGTACCATTCCAGTCAGTAAAAATTATTAAAAATGGTCTGGCAATTACTTGACTGAGTTCCCCTCGGGTGCAAGCCATCTGGTCCTGGTGATTTATTAATGTTAAGTTTCCCAAGTCTAATTTTAATTCTGTCCTCTATTAACCATGGAGGTGCTTCCTGTGATGTGTCAAGAGGATAAATATTGCAGTTTTGGTTACTGAAGCCCCCGATTCCCTCGTGAAGACTGAGGAGAAGAATAAATTCAATACCTTTGCCATCTCCCCATCCTTTGTAACCAGATGTCCTTCCTCATTCTTTATGGGGTCAATATGGTCTGTCCTCTCTTTTTTACTGTTTACATACTTAAAAGAATTTCTTGGGATTTTTTTTGTTCTCCTCCACTATGTGTCTTTCATGTTCTATCTTAGCCGTCCTTATTGCACCCTTACATTTCTTGTTGCATTCTTTATAATGTCTGAATGCTGATGATGATCCCTCAACCTTGTATTTTTTGAAGGCCTTCTCCTTTGCTTTTATATGCATTTTTACATTGGAGTTAAGCCATCCAGGACTTTTGTTCGTTCTTTTAAATTTATTACCCAGTGGGATGCATTGGCTAATGCCCTTATTTAATATGCTCTTAGCAAAACTCATCTCTGCTCCGTGTTCTTTGTTCCTAAGATTTTATCCCAATTTATACCTTCTAGCAAGGTTTGTAGTTTAGGGAAGTTGGCTCTTTTGAAATTCAGTGTCTTTGTATTCCCCTTATGATTCCCATTTGTGTGATTTATACTGAAGTCAATTGACCTGTGATCGCTGTTACCTAAATTGCCCCATATTTCCACATCCGTGAACAGGTCTGTATTATTGGTAATCAGTAGGTCCAGTAACGCTTTATTTCTAGTTGGTGCGCCTACCATCTGACCAATAAAATTGTCCTGCAAGACATTTAGGAACTGGCGAGCCTTAGATGAATGCGCGGTTCCCTCGCCCAGTCTGTCTGGATAATTAAAATCCCCCATTATGAGAACACTTCCCATCCTTGCTGCTAATCCAAATTGTGATAGGAGATCTGTCTCCCCTTCCTCCTTCAGGTTAGGGGGCCTATAGCATACTCCCAGTATTATTTGCCCCTTAGCTTCATCCCTTTGGAGCTCTACCCATAAGGATTCCACCTCCTCCTTAACTCCCTTAGTGATGTCATCTCACACATTCACTTGTACATTTTTTGTGATATATAGGCATACCCCTCCCCCTTTTTTACCCTCTCTATCTTTGCGATAAAGGGTATCCCCTTGAATGTTTGCCAGCCAATCATTAGAGCTGTAGAACCAGGTCTCTGAAATTCCCACAAAATCCAGATCCTCCTCGTACAACAGTATCTCTAGTTCACCCATCTTGTCCGCCAGGCTCCTGGCATTGGTGAACATGCCACGTAGTTTAGAACGGTCGCATATTATCCTCTTGTTGGGTGTTCTGAGAAAGCAACTAGGACTTGCTACTATACTTACCTTGGGTTTATGTGCTTTGGCCAACCTACCACTAATGCCCCCAATACTACCCTTTGGAATATGTTCCACACTGACTCTCTCTACCTCAGAACTGATTTCCCTTCATCTTGCCCCACACTTCCCTTCCTAATATATGGCCACCACACACATCTATCCACCCCTCCCCCCATCATTTCATCCTAAGCTAAGAATTTAAAGCTCAACACCAGTCAAAAAACTCTTACTTTTCAACTATGCTCTGCCAGGTTTATATTGCCATCTGGTTCAACCTTAGGAAGATTTTCCCCACTTCAAATCCAGGTGATACTCCGTGACAGTGAGTCACTGAGACGGGAAGTGAGGGACGCTTTCCGCAACAGAGACACAGCATTAATAATTTAGTTGCTATTCTTGTAGCCACTCTATTGAAATAAATGTAGCGGGTGAAAGCCGCCACTGCCTGCGCTCTGACACCCCTGCATGCCGAGCAGCGACTGCAGGGAAATGTAGCTGCCGCGGGCTCTTCCCCCCTCCCTCGGCATTGCTGAATAGGCTAGACAGCCTCCGTTGCCCATTCTGGCTTAGTCACAGGGAGGACCAATCACAGCAAAAGGAGAGTGATCATGGGACATGTCATGGTGACTGGCGGCTCCATGGTGGAGATATAGAAGAGAACTACAGACCCCAGCAAGCCAAGGGGGAGGAGAGAGCAGACTGAGGGTGGAAGGGGCAGAGTTACTGGGAGAAGGGATGTGATGAGGTACCTGAGGAGACACGAGGGGCACGAGCAGAGAGAGGGCCATGTTTCTTCTCGGCTTTGCAGTGAGTGTCATCTCTCTCTCTCTCTCTCTCTCTCTCTCTCTCTCTCTCTCTCTCGAGAGAGAGAGAGAGAGAGAGAGAGAGAGAGAGAGAGAGAGAGAGAGAGAAAGAAAAAGAGAGAGACCGGGCCTGAAAGGAGTGCCAACTGTCAGGGAGAAAGAGACCGGAGCACCGCAACCTGACCTACGAACCAGAGAACAGAGCCGATGTTAAAATTGCAGCCCTGCAGTGCCAGTTGCTGGAGTTGTCACCAGCGACCGAGTGTGGGAGAACATCTAGTCCCTGGAACCGTTGTTGCTGTATTGCTGAAATTGTGAGGGGCTACTGCGGCCATTATTTGTGACTGTCGCTATCTACTGCTATCATCTGAGTCACTTAATCACTGCCTGCAGACCTTTAGACTGCCGTAAAGCACGCCAACAATAAGAGCTTCAATGACTTAGCCAGCTGAAGAGTCAGGACCAAAGACTGCCCTTAACTCTAACTGCCCTCAAGTTGCAAACTCTCTTTTAAGCGATATCAATACATTAACTTGTTTATCACTAAACTCGTGTGTGTGCATTTAGTATGGTAACCTACAGCCAGGTGTGAGGTATTTTTACAACTGTGTACATGCCAGGGGTTGTAGAGGTTTCTAAATTTAACCAGGTGGGCCAGAGTGTTGGAGGCTGTTCTTGGGGTCGCGGCACGGAACAGAGAACCCAAAAATACAAAGCGACTCCTTTGGGACTGAGCGCTACACAAGTAAAAGTTTTGGATGGAGTTTTGCTTAATTTTATTTTAGAAATTAAATGTTTTTTTATATGTCATGTATAGACTTTAAAAACAAGGCTTATCCCTGCAGAGTTTACATCACCAATCAGCTTTCTAATAGGCTAGAGCATATTTTCTGTTATATTTAAATAACCAGCCACAAATGAATGAAGCCTAACTTCATAGAAATTGAACAACTGATATACTTTGATGGCCACAGTACAATGCTAACAAAAAAAAACAGACAGTTATGTAAGTTGAAACCTAACATTGCCAGAGATTTTTGTAGAGTGTAGGATTACTTAATTTAGGGGAAAGAAAAAAAAACAGAAAATCAATGAAACGTATGACGAAGGAGGGACTTCCCAGACACCTGGTCTTTACAGCTGTAGATGTGTGTTTCCACATCACATGTCCAGATCAAGTTGTTCTGTAATAAGTTTTCTTTAACAGCAAGTCATTGCATTGTTTAGAATACTTTTAGAATTCAATTTGTGTACAGACATTAGCTACATACCACATGGACAAAAAAGATTTTTACTTGGAAAATATGGTAAGAGCCACTCTCATGCTGCTGATGGTTCACGATTATTATTATTATTTTTATACAGAATTTATATAACGCCAACAGTTTACGCAGCGCTTTACAATATAAAAAGGGAGGCAATACAGTTATAATACAATAAAATACAAGAGGATGAAGAGGGCCCTGCTCAGAAGAGCTTACAACTGAATAGGGTGAGGCAGGTGGTACAAAGGGTTGTAACTGTGGGAAATGAGCTGTTGGCAGTGGTAGGAGATTAGTTGGAGACAGGATAGGCTTTCCTGAAGAGATGAGTTTTCAGGGATCGCCTGAAGGTAGCAAGGGTAGGGGATAGCTGGACAGGTTGAGGTAGCGTGTTCCAGAGGATGGGAGAGGCTCTGGAGAAATCCTGGAGACGAGCATGAGAGGATATGGAGTTTTCCATACTTCCTCAACCGCATGCAGACTTGGAGCATCACCACTACTAAGGCAAATTGATATGACTGGAGACCTGCTTATAGGATTGAGTTAAATTGATTATGTGATGTACATATATGGTTTTTCCAAAAAATGCTTGTATATTTTTCTACTAGTAATGTATTTGTACCATAGTGCTGTCCCACTCTGTTCCCTTTTTCCCCTCCTAAAACTGTATCTTTATGGGATGCCCTTGCTCCTGGATGGCCCAGAAGCCATTATATTTTTTTTAAATTCCCCCAGCCATGGGGACAGGCTGGACATTAACAAGCCTGTATATTTTTCCCTGGGTTGGGCAGAGATCCAGGGAAGGCTGGATGACTCACAGGCAGCATCACTGAGACACCCCCCCCATAGAACTTAGTAGAAGTTTGTAGAAGAATGGGAGGGGAAGTAAGGGAAGGTGGAGCTGCCTAGAGTATTCAGCAGATGGGTTGGCAGGGAGTAGGCACCCTCAAATATTCAGGGGAGAGGACTGGTGGGAGAGGAGTTTGGGTGGAAACTGGAGATGGAGTGTTAGGCTGTCAGAGGTCTTTGAGAGTACCCTCTTAGTCGGGGGGGATGAACTGAAGCCTGGGCTCAGGTGCAGAAGGGACCCTTCTCATGACACGTGGAATGATCCTGACCAGGAGGCACGGGACCAAGGTGAGGACAGCAGGACGACACTGCCGGGTAACTCTCCAGGGAGGAAGACAGCCAGATGGGCTGGTGAGTGACACAGTCGGGAGGACTGGGTGAGAGCAGTCTGGTATGGAGGCAGAGTCAGCACTGTAGTGGAACAGACAGGAGAAAAGGGGCAGCTGCAGCCAGGTGTACTGGCAGTGCCTGAAAAGATGGTACTGGGAGCAGTAGCCACTGATAGGACAGCCTTGCACTGGGACTTTATTTGCTACACTAAAGGGGCACGCGGTCCCTGCTTGTAAGGGGCATTTTCTACTGGTCTAATTGAGCCTTTATTAGACCATCCAAACAGTGCCAGCTGGTCCTGTGTGTTGTAGTTCCACAAGCACGAGTTGTGCTGGAGGAGTGGAAAGGGATCTGCAAGCAAGTTGGTGCAGGAGGCAAAGGAGTGTATATACTGTGTGTGTATATAGTTGTCCCTGAGGACTTTACTACACTGATCAAGCGGGCATCACATATTCCCCATTCAAGTTAAAATCCCCTAATAAAATAGAAAACAAAGCTGCTCGGACTGTTTCATGACTCTGTGCTGTGGAAAATGCAGTGTGCCTGGCTGTGCAGGGTGGGGGATCCCATTCACCAGTGGCTCCTGCGGGTGTAACACTACAAGCGCACATTAGTGAAGGAGAAAAGTTACTTATTTCCAAAATTTTTTAACAAACTTTTTTTGTTTTTCAAAATTTTCAGGGTTTTTTTAAGCAAAAAATTCAATTTTGACAAGTACTTTATTTAATCTTTATAGAGATGTTATGGGACTGCTGTGGATGATGTTTCGTATGTTAAACTTTTTTTATCATACAGTTTTGAGTCTAATAAGGCCACCACCCAGTACTTAATTTGTGATGTAGCCGTTTAATCATAGATAGATAGTTTTCACTCTCCTTTTATGTGTTTTTATGAGTGAATTTAGGTAGCACTTCATCTACTTAAATGTACTTGTAGTTCTCACATGTGTGATGTGGGAAAATTATTAAGTGGGGTGGACTGCTTTAGCTGCCATGGCTTGATTCTAATATTTACTGGTATCTTTGTGCTACTGTCACACTTTATTTTTTTAATTATACAATTTGTCCCCCTTTAGGTGCTTTTCCTTTGTGGTTGTGGCCTCTTCTGTGGAGGGCTAGCCTTGACCCTTTGAACGAAGGTCTGACCCAAACAGGACATCACACCATGGGCCGTTATTTAATATAATTATGGACTGGTTGAAGTGCTACAAGCATGTCAAGTATTGAGTCACTATATAACAAGCAACTATGATGGCATTCTATATATGAATATGGTATGACAGTATGATCTAATACAGTGGGGACGGAAAGTATTCAGACCCCTTTACATTTTTCACTCTTTGTTATATTGCAGCCATTTGTTGACATTTTTGCAGATTTATTAAAAAAGAAAAACTGAAATATCACATGGTCCTAAGTATTCAGACCCTTTGCTCAGTATTTAGTAGAAGCACCCTTTTGATCTAATACAGCCATGAGTCTTTTTGAGAAAGATGCAACAAGTTTTTCACACCTGGATTTGGGGATCCTCTGCCATTCCTCCTTGCCGATCCTCTCCAGTTCTGTCAGGTTGGATGGTAAAACGTTGGTGGACAGACATTTTAGGTCTCTCCAGAGATGCTCAACTGGGTTTAAAGTCAGGGCTCTGGCTGGGCCATTCAAGAACAGTCACAGAGTTGTTGTGAAGCCACTCCATTATTTTAGCTGTGTGCATAAGGTCATTGTCTTGTTGGAAGGTAAACCTTTGGCCCAATCTGAGGTCCTGAGCACTCTGGAGGTTTTCATCCAGGATATGCCTGTACTTGGCCGCATTCATCTTTCCCTCGATTGCAACCAGTCCTCCTGTACCTGCAGCTGAAAAACACCCCCACAGCATGATGCTGCCACCACCATGCTTCACTGTTGGGACTGTATTGGACAGGTGATGAGAAGTGCCTGGTTTTCTCCACACATACCACTTAAAATTAAGGCCAAAAAGTTCTATCTTGGTCTCATCAGACCAGAGAATCTTATTTCTCACCATCTTGGAGTCCTTCAGGTGTTTTTTAGCAAACTCCATGCGGGCTTTCAGGTGTCTTGCACTGAGGAGAGGCTTCCGTCAGGCCACTCTGCCATAAAGCCCCAACTGGTGGAGGGCTGCAGTGATGGTTGACTTTCTACAACTTTCTCCCATCTCCCGACTGCATCTCTGGAGCTCAGCCACAGTGATCTTTGGGTTCTTCTTTACCTCTCTCCCCAAGGCTCTTCTCCCCGTAAGCTCAGTTTGGCCGGACGGCCAACTCTAGGAAGGGTTCTGGTCATTCCAAACATCTTCCATTTAAGGATTATGGAGGCCACTGTGCTCTTAGGAACCTCAAGGACAGCAGAATTTTTTTTTGTAACCTTGGCCAGATCTGTGCCTTGCCACAATTATGTCTCTGAGCTCTTCAGGAAGTTCCTTTGACCTCATGATTCTCATTTGCTCTGACATGCACTGTGAGCTGTAAGGTCTCATATAGACAGGTGTGTGGCTTTCCTAATCAAGTCCAATCAGTATAATCAAACACAGCTGGATTCAAATGAAGGTGTAGATCCATCTCAAGGATGATCAGAAGAAATGGACAGCACCTGAGTTATAAATAAATGTGTCACAGCAAAGGGTCTGAATACTTAGGACCATGTGATATTTCAGTTTTTCTTTTTTAATAAATCTGCAAAAATGTCAACAATTCTGTGTTTTTCTGTCAATATGGGGTGCTGTGTGTACATTAATAAGGAAAAAAAATGAACTTAAATGATTTTAGCAAATGGCTGCAATATAACAAAGAGTGAAAAATTTAAGGGGGTCTGAATACTTTCCGTCCCCACTGTATCTTTCCTTTTAGACCTAGGACTCAATACACACCCTTGATGAAGAGGATAAGAACACAGTCTTGAAACACATGGGGACTGTGCATATATAGCAAATGCTTTCAATCATAAAGCTATTTATATGTACTATTTTCCACTGTATATGCTGGTTGGGTTATAACATGCTGAACAGTTTACCTTTTTCTTGCCAGCTCTTTCTGTGATATTTTAATAAGGAATTGGTACAATAAAGTTTGTTACTTTTTTACATAGTGGCAGGCCACTGTCTAGAATAGTCCCATGGTGAGTTTTGTTTCTTCTTTACAATCTCCATTTATAGAGTGCTTTTCATTGGGGAAACCCATAGTATGGCTTCTATGGAGCATGGGGACAGAAAGGCATATTCAACCCCTGACATGAACAGCTGCAGCTTTAAACAGGCACTTATCAGCCCCCTGCAGCAACAGAAGATCACTGCTGCAGGGGTTCCTCAAGGGCAGAGCACTTCATATATCAACCTAACACAGCTTTCACCAGTACATGGACACTTTTCATTTATGGTAAGTACTGTCCCTGATAGTAACTACTGTCCAGTGAAAGGGATGGCAGGAGAATCAAAGCTACCAGCAGAGATTGGTCCTGAAGAACCCAGACAAATCTGGTCATCCAAGGAAGCGGGAGATATATCTCAGTTTATCAGGATTTCCCAATGCAAAAATCAAAATATGGGAACGGGCATATGAGACTGCCTCAAAAAAAAAAAAAAAAAAAAAAAAAAAAGTAGAAACCAGAAGACCTGACCAGCATGCAAGACCATCTACAGGGCAAGAACAGCTGGACCTCAGCGTGAAGTTCTACAGCTTGTCTATCCTGAAGAATACCCTGGCCTGCACTGAAGTGAACATCAGACCCAGAGATATCAGTCTCATGGCTGGGAGTAAGACAGACTCCTGGAGATGCAGGACCCATCCAAAGTACTGAAGAGTGTAAATCATTAACTCCACAACATCATAAGTGCAGAGCAAACCCCAGCTCACTGAAGGAGGATGTCCTTGTAACCAATTCCGTAAATCCCCTGTTGTCTCAGCAATACCAAGCTCAGGCCAACACCTTGGTAACAATCAGAGGACCCCGCCAAAGGGAAGCACCACAAGTCAGTAATGCACACTCCCACACAGCAAAGCACAAGAAAGGTTCGTGCCCTGCACAGATGGGACAATGGATACTAGGAATATTTTCCCCCTATGAAGGAAGACAGCCACTAAACAGGTGGATTCCAATGTTAACTTCTGGACCCACACAAAGCAGTTCAGGACCCCAACCATCTATAAAAAAATTTAACAGATTGGCGAGCGTCCCCAAGAACATTCCATTTCTGAAACCAGAGCAGCCACTCCCTGAAGAAGCAAATCCAGCACCATCCTGAACAGAGCCTGCAGTAGAGGCAAATGTTGGATGGAAGAAATTTTTCCGGTAGAAAAGACAGCTCTTGGACAGACTCATGAAAATAAGGGAGGACCACAGGCCCGCGAACCAGCAAAGATGACCTCCATCCTAGAAACGGGTGGGGGTGAGCCAACATGCTGAGGGGGACCTGTTTGCGGGCCCTTGTGCAGGTTAGAAGCCCTTTGCAATACCTACGGGAGCCTGGAAGGGCTTATAGTCTTTGTCCGAGGAGCCAAGCAAACAAAAAAACCTTGTAAGGACCGGGCTTACAATGCAGCTTAGTTCCCTTCTTAGCTTGTAGGAGGAAGTAATCCTGCCACCCATAAGGTTACTGAGGCAGTCATCCAAGATTGCACCAAGGAGATGTTCATGCAGGCAAGGAATGCTGCCTGGGACTGCTTAGAAAAAAAAAGTACCTGCCGAGCACTACCACAAAACAGAAGTGAGCTTGCAGCAGGCGATGCATCATATACGTACTTCAGGTCCTGGACCAACAGGTCTACTAGTACCACATACACAACACCTGTCCAGACATTAAACCTTGTTGTAACATCTTTGGCCACTCCAGACACTTCTGAGACACCCTAGCCAGGGCCAACACAGGCCGTAGTGCCAAGTCAGCAATGGTAAAACATATTGCGAGTGACGAGTCTGCGTTATGGCCACAAGATTCCTTCACCGGTTACATGATTGTTCAACCTAGGAATGGGGGAATCTGCCATAGGAAGAACGGACCACTGTGTTAGAAGAGCCACCCCAAAAGGTTATTGGCCATAAAAAAGGTATGGGGGCCTGGGTACTGCCTTGGGGGACATGTATTCATTAAAAAAAAAAAAATTAACAGATCGTTTTTACAGGAGCGGTGATTTTAATGATGCTTATAAAGTAAAGCAATAAAAATGAAACCTGCTGCAGCAAAACACTTCTAAAGAAAAAAGATATTTAAATTACTGGCAATACAAAACCATTACTGCAAATACACAAATGTTAAAGAAAAAACCAGCATGGTCCCCCCCCCCCACCAAAACCATACCAGACCCTTATCAGATCATGCAGCCTGGCAGGTCAGGAAAGAGGAGAGACAAGCAAGCGACCTCCCTCTTGAACCATACCAGGCCACATGCCCTCAACATGGGGGGGTGCTTTGCTATGCCCCCCCACCCCAAAGCGCCTTGTCCCCATGTTGATGGGTATGTGGCCTGGTATGGTTCACGAGGAGGTGGGTGGGTGTCGCTCCCACCCCCCTTTCCTGGCCTGCCAGGCTGCATGCTCTTTACTCAGAGGGACAGGTATGGATTTTGGGGGGGGGGGGGGGGGGCACGCCTGGGCTTTTTTAAATTTATCTTTTTTAACGTTATTCTATTGCTGGCAATGGGGAAACCTGTTGACAGCTGATGTCTCATCCATTGATAAGGATGCCGCGGCCGGCTTCCCGGCCACTCCTTAACAACCAGATATTTACTGTACCCTAATTGGGGAAAGTTTTGCCCAATCCCGGCTTAGAATGCACAGTGCAGCGCATTGTGGGGCGCTCGGCAAGTGAACATCCCGCTGAGCGCTCTGCACACTCAGGTGTTCGCTGAACGGCCACAATTGATGTTCAGGCCAAACTTTTGCTCGCCCAACTCTAAGCAGAAATAACTGGCGTAGAGCACGTGGGGGGGGGGGGGGGGGGGGAGTTATACCAGTTAGGACTGTCCATAGTTGGTGCTGTGTTCTTTTTTCTGCCCTGTAGGTGGTGCTATAACCCTATGGTCAAGAATAGAAGCGATGTGTCCATTATTGAACGTAAGAGAAATGTCCTAGTGCTGGCCAATATAACGTTGCTGTATGATCTGCTGCCTCTAAATGTCTTAATGAGAGCCTAAAAGAAAATTGGCCAGTGGCAGGACAGTTTTGAATCAGAACAAGGATAACAACAGTGAACTGCTGGGCAATTTCTAGCTTGCAGAAGTGAGCCTAATTACAGTTTGATGAAAAAGCATGCGTTGCTGATAAATCTAAAAAAACAAACTCAAACTGAAGTGAATCAGACTGGGCGACTGCTGCATGTAAGCCAAAGAAAAAAAAATCAATTCCACAGCAAAACATGCGCTGTCAGTGTTTGTTGGTGCTGAGCTGGTCTAAAACAAAAAAATAAACTATATTTAAGTAATACTATAGACAGCTCTAAGGCATTATCCAAGTTATTTAAAGGGCTTGCGAATGCTCCACCCATCACTAGTTAGGGGCCTATTTAAAGTGAATGAGCTGCCCAAATACAAGAGGTGTTGTTAAATGCATACATAGGTATGAATAGTTTTTTGTTTTGTCTTATTGACATTTCTGAGTGTAAAGGCAGAAATGTGTACATATCAAATATTACAATGGTGGTCTCATCTGGCCACTAAAAAGTTTCCCAACAATGTATATTTTCTCTTTCAAAACTTTTATTAGTTTTACAGAATAAGGAAGAACATAAGCAAAAAAAAAAAATAATACAAATCACATCAAACTGATGCATGACATTTCCCTGAGGGGGACTTGTAGCCTGACAGTACAGAGTTTAATAGTTTATCAGATCACTATAACCAAAAACAGAACCTACTAAGCTGCTGCCATTCCTCAAAGAGAGTATAGGCCTCCAAGTTTAGTTATCTTAGCTTAGAGTGGCCTACAGGGAACTCGCCGGCACCCCTTAAGGGATCTAACTGTGCGCGGGAGAATCTCCGTAAGCCACTTCGCCCTTATGTATACCGAGGGGCCTCAGGTTCATAGATAACTTTGTGCAAAAGCTGCAGCCTGGATATATAACCTTCATGAGAAGGAAAAATAAGAAAGTTAGGATCAAACAAAAAAAAATAAGACACTTGAGCTCAACACACTAATAACCCCCTTACGGGAAATAAATTACACCATATTCGGGGGCCAATTCCTAGTCCTCCTATAGGGGATAGGAGAAGAATAGTGAAAGATACACATAGAAGAGGAGAAGAAAGGGGGAAGAGAAGAGAGGGAGAGAGAGAAGCTAGTCTTTCATCGGGAGAGGCCCCCGTCCCCTATTAAACTGGCTCATAATTTTAAGGTTGGACGCCAGGTAGGAGGGAGATTCCAATAAACTGTGCCCAGGGCTCCCAGATAGCTTCGAATTGCGATTTTTTGTTGTCTAGAATGCTCAAGAGTTTCTCTTGGGACATTATCCAGGAAACATTGCGGATGGCTGCCTTAAAGGAACCCTGGGCTGTTTCCAAGCTTTGGCAATGGTTAATTTGGCCCCTAGGAGGATAAAGTATATTAGTTTCCGAGATTGTTTAGGAGTCTTGCGTAAGTTGTCGTTGAGAAGGGCTATGGCAGGGGTTTTGGGGATTTGAATCTTCGTTATTTTACGGATCAGAGAGAATACCTTGCCCCAGAAGGGCCTCAATCTGGGGCATTCCCACCACATGTGAGCCATTGAACCCAGAAGCTGGCACCCTCGGAAACACTGAGGATCCGCTGTTGGGTACATTTTAGATAATTTGGCGGGGGTAAGATACCATCTTGTTATGACCTTGATACTAGATTCAATTAGGGAAATATTCTTAATGCCCTTGAAGGATCTGTTAAATGAGCTTCTCCATTTATCAACTTCCCAGTTGAGGGAAAGATCAGTCTCCCACGCAAGCATGTAAGGAGTCTTTTGGGAGTAAAGGGCTAGTGACTGATAGATGACAGAGATTCCTCCCCTCTGTTCCAAGGAACGCCCACACCATAATTCATATGGTGTAAATGCGTTAAGCGGAGGTTTTCCTCCTCCCCAGAGATGGCGAAGAAAATGTCTTATTTGGTGGAATCTATAACGCTCTGAGTTTGGCATTTCAAGATGATTGATACAGAACTCAAGGGAAATAGGGCCCTCATTGGTAAAGAAGTGTCTGATCCGGTACACTCCCTTGTCCAACCACCATCTAAAAGCTTTGATGTCCATCCCTGGGGCAAAGTCTGGGTTATTGAAGATGTGTGCTAGTGGGTGACCTCTAGAGATTAGAGTGTGGTTGTTTCTAAGATTGTCCCATAATTTAAATGCTTGTGATAGGGAAGGGGAAATTATTGGGGGTCTCTGTCTTGGGGGAAACCAGAGAAGAAAGTCCAGGGTATTGGAAGGGGCGACCCATCTCTCTATCTGAATCCAATCTGGTGTTTCCGCCTTAGAATAGAGTGCTGAGAGTTGGGCTAACCTGGCAGCCTGGTAATACCAGAAGACCTGTGGCCTCCACCCCCCCAAATAAATTTGGTTACTTTTCTTTGAAATTTGGTCAAGTGATCCTTATTAATGTTTATCGGAAGGGCCCTGAACAGGTAGAGGAGTCTAGGTAAAAGTGTCATCTTCACTGCGTGGATTCTCCCTAACCAAGAAACCTCCCCCTTCGACCATTTTTCCAAGTCAGATTCTAATTTGCGATACGTTTGCGGGAAGTTCATAGAGTATAATTGTTCAGTTTTTTTCCGTGAGTTTAATTCCTAAGTAATCGATATAGCGGTCGTTCCACTTAAATTCGAAGGAGCTTTGAAGTGCAGATACAGTGTTCGTTTTGAGGGAAATATTTAAAGCCGATGACTTGGAATAGTTAACCTTTAGGCCTGAGATGTTAGCGAACTCCTTCAGGAGTTTGCACAAGTTTGGGAGGGACGTGATGGGGGACGTAATAAAGAGAAGCATATCGTCCGCAAATAGCCCGCATTTTTGGACTTGATTTCCACAGGCAACCCCTTGGATGTTGGGATTCGATCTAATTGCTATCGCTAGTGTTTCTATCGCCATGGCGAAAATCAGAGGGGAGAGAGGGCAACCCTGTCTTGTCCCTCTTGCTATTTGGAGGGGTTTGGAATATTGGCCTTGTAATCGTATTACCGCTTTTGGGTTGGAGTAGAGAGATCTCAGGGTCCCTAAGAAACTAGTCCCAAAGCCCCACCTTTCCAGTAGGGAGAATAAGTAAGGCCATTCAATAGAATCGAAGGCCTTATGTAAATCTAGGGATAAACAGCATTCCTTCTTGCTTGGGGCCCCCTTCCCAATTAGATTGGAGAATGGAGACAATGTCCACCGCTCTCCTAATTTGGTTTGGACCTTGTCTCCCTGGGATAAATCCCACCTGGTCCTTGTGGACATACTGCTTAATAAAAGGAGGCAAGCGAGAATTTTGGTAAGAATTTTGAGATCGTCTTTAATTAATGAAATGGGCCTATAATTCTCTACTTCTTCATGATTCTTATTTGGTTTGGGAATGACAGAAATAAAGGCCGCGTTCAATTGTGGATCTAAGGGGGAACCCGATTTTTTAGAATTGAAAAATTTTGCCATGTGGGGGGCCAATATGTCTCCGAATGTCTTATAGTAGGGAACTGATAAGCCATCTGGACCCGGAGCTGAGCCAGTCTTAAGATATTTGATGACCTCTCTTATCTCCTCTGAGGAGAAGGGTTCATCCATTAGGTCTCTATGTTCCTTGGATATAGAGGGCAGTTGAAGGTTCGAGAAAAATGCGGTATTCAAAGAATCTCTGTTTGTGTGGGTTTGTACAACTCGGAGTAAAATTCATGGAATGCGGTCATGATTTTAGTTGGATTGGCTGTAGGTGGTTGGCCTGCTATACGTAGTTTGGGGAAAGAGTGGGTACGGAATTTTGGGGAGAGTTTAGCGGCTAGCATCGTTCCAATTTTGTCCCTTTGACAGTAAAATTTAGCTCCGCTCCACCAAATATGTTTTTCGGCTTTAGCCGTTAATGCCAGATTAAGTTCCAGTCTAAATCGCGTCTAATTTCTCAGTGTGCACCTTAGATGGATCATTTTTATGGTCGGTTTTCAAAGAGATAAAGGTTTGTTCCAGTTTGTGAATGTCCAGCAGTCTTTCCTTTTTAACCTGAGATGCTAGCCTGATGAACTCACCCCTAACTGTAGCCTTATGGGCTGCCCATAGGGTTTCTGGAGCGATATTTTCAACATCGTTTAGTCGGAAATATTCCCTAATCCCATCTCCTATCATCTTAACGTTAACTGGGTCACCCAGAAGAGACTCGTTCAGTCTCCAGTAGGAGCCCCCGTTCCCCGCCAGGACGTTTCTCAATGTAAGGAGAACCAGAGAGTGGTCCGACCAAGCTATATCTATAATAGTAGCCTTGGAAGCCAGGGGGATAAGATTGGTCTGAATGAGAATGTGGTCAATCCTTGCGTAGGACTAATGGGGAGAGGAGTAATGTGTAAAGTCCCTGCATTTGGGGTTCAGTTCCCTCCAAATGTCAACCAAACCTTATGAGTGTATCATTTTGGCTATTCTGGTGCTAAGTTTTGTAGGGCGCGTTAACCTGTCTTTAAGGGGTTTGGTTTTGTCTAGACCCTGGTCAAACGCCACATTAGTCTCCCCCCCCATATGACCTTGCCCTCCAACAGGGGGTTGATAGTTGTAAAGAGGCTCTGGAAGAAAGTTGCTTGTCCCTTGTTGGGGGCATAGTATGAAATTATGGAGTACAGTACTCCCTCCAGAGTGCCCTTTACAAGGATAAACCTGCCCTCTGGATCTTTAAAATCCGAGATGTGGGTGAATTTGCTGCTCTTGGAGAAAAGTATTGCTACCCCTTTGGTTTTGTTAGGGGCATTAGCGAGGAAAAAGGATGGATAATGGGGGTGTAGGAACTTGGGACTGTACCGAATCGGAAAATGCGTCTCCTGTAGGAGCACTATGTCAATTTTGAGGGATTTGTAGTGGTCTAAGGCTAATCTCCTTTTCCTAGGAGAATTTAGCCCTTGAGCGTTATGAGAAGCCACCTTGAGATCTACTGCCTTCGCTATTGAATCAGGCATTGGAACAGAGGGGGAGATGATCACTGGCCCCGCAGCCACTTACCTTGTGGTGAGATGTATTCGCCGTGAGGGTGGTGTAGGAAAGGGAGCGTCCTAATTCGGTTAGGGCGAGGGCCTGCGGCGACTCCCGATGACCGGCTAGAAAAAGAAGAGAAGGTGAGAGGGGAGAGATGGAAGGTAGAAATATAGAAAAACATAAAAACAAAAACAAGAACAAGGATCTGCTAACCAGATCCGTGGAAGGCGGCGGTATATTAGACCGCCAAATTTCCACTATAAATCTTCGCTCGCCCTGTGGGGGCGAGCGGAGTCTAACTCGAAGAGAACACATTCGGTCTACTAGGAGTGAGAGGAGGCGCAAGGGAACCACCCTGGACCCTTGCAGCTAGAAATAACTGACTCATAAACTGTGCACAACTGATTCTAAGGCAACAGAGTGAGTGATTACAAAAACATAACAAAACCTTAGAACCATTAAAATAGGAAAAAGGAAGGAAAGGATAACCAAAAAAACGATCCATGGAGCAAAATAGCCTCTAGTAAACAAAGTCCAGGAACGTCGATCCAGTTAGGAAGGGAGTGCTGGTTGCTATATCGAACAGAATTTTCGGGAGACTAGCTCCCCCTGCAGAATCCTGAGTCATCGTCCTCTTGCTCCTGAAAAAAAAAGGAAACCTGAGGGCTGTATGCTGTAGGTGAATCTCTTCTTTAGGCCTTAGAAAAATGCGGTGTATAGGCCTTTGGATCAAAGTGGTGACCTGGAACTAGTGACCCAACTGGGTCAGGAGAGAATAAAGTTGAGCACTGGCTCAGACAACGGAGGGAACTTTTTCCCAAAAAGAGAAGTCCATAGTAGGACTGGGAGAGGAGTAAGTCTCGGAGATCCGTTATGGTGGTCTTCCATCTTTGCTCTTCTTAGAGGGACCCTTGTTCCAGAGGGGGGAGACAGGGCTGGCTGGAGGTGGTCATTTAGTCGATCCTGATGATGAGGAGTAATCCATGGGAGCTTCCTGGGAGATTAGCTTAAGGGATAGGAACAATTTCTCACCTTCTGGGAGGTTGGAAAAAGCAAAAGTTTTGCCTTGTAATGAGAACTTCACGGAGAAGGGGAAAGACCATCGGTATTTAATGTCTCGTTCCATTAGGACCAATAGAAGGGGCTTTAGGGCACGTCGTCTTTGTATGGTGGACTGAGCCAGATCAGCAAAGACCTGAATTTGGTGGCCCTGATGCAGTAGTTTAGGCTTCAAACGCGATTGTCGCATTACCTCCTCTTTGACTGCGTAAAAATGCGGTTTCACTATTATGTCCCTGGGCGTGCCGTCTTTTCTTGGAGGTCCCTGTGCCCTATGTGCCCTGTCAAGCTCTAACCTGTGAGGCGGAATGTTAGGGATAAGTTCTGCGATAAAGTCCTGCACCGTAAGGTGGATATCCGTAAAAGATTCTGGGAGGCCTCTAATTCTGAAATTATACCTCCTGGACCTGTTCTCGAGTTCGTCAATTCTTGAGAGGGCTGTGTCCAGTTGTTCTTGAACGGTCTGGATGTGCGCAGCATTTTGGTTGGTTCTGGCGACAGTGTTATCCATTTTGTCTTCCATAGCCTCAATTCTGGAGCCCAGGCTAGATAGGTCTGTTTTAATGGCATTAGTGATCTGAATTGCTGTATTGGCCAGACCCTTTTCTAATAAGGCTGAGAATTTAGTAAAAAGATCTTCTTGGAGTGCGGAGATGTCCTTTACAGTGTATCCAGGGGAAGTGTCTGCTGAAGATGGTAGTTGGGAGGATATAGAGGAGGAAAGGGCTCCATCCTCTGTCTGCCCGCTGGTCATTAGCTCTTTCTGGGCCATGGAGGGGGCTTGGTGCTGGGGAAGGCCCTGATGACAAGTCTGGATCGTGCTGGGGCCTCCCTGTGCCGCTTGGGCATAAATCAGGGTCGGGGGGGGGGGTCAGTATAGGTCTGTGTTCCGGGCCTTTAGGCTGGGTGGCTGCATGAGGCCTAGTAGAATCGATGCCTGCGGCCATCTTGGTACACCCCTCCGGCGCCGCCGCAGCGAACTGCAGGCCTAAATCGCGGCGGGCTTGGGGACCGGACATCCCGCTGTGATCCCCTGCTGTACCTGGTTTAGGGGGGGGTGACCGGGACAGTTCTCCTCAGGCTGGGGCAGGCGTTGTGCCGATCGTTGGTCCGGGGTGGTGCGGAGCTCCAGGCTTAAGCGGCCATGTTGGAGCTCTCGCACATGCGCACTCAACAATGTATATTTTCAGGTAAAACTCATAGGCAAGCTCATTAGCGTTGTCTATTACCAAATTGGCAGTTAAATGCAGCTGCACTAGGACGTGCATATAATGCGAGCTCATTAAAAAAAACTAAAATAATGGGGAAAGGCTGAGGTCGATACTCCCCTTTTTCTTCAAACTAAAATGGTATTGTGTCCTTATCCTAACTGTACCTACCACTAATTTGACATATACAATAGATTAGTTGGTGACAATATTCCCCATTTAAAAATGTAGCAGATAAACTGGCACAAAGTTGTATCAACTCCTTTATCAACCAAATTCTTCCGGTCAGTTCCTTTTATCCAGTCGTTTCTCATATATAAATCAACATGCACCATGTTTTTATTCTCTAACAAATATTACACTTCAGGGCAGCTTTACAGGAGAACATTATTTAGTTTAGTCATTCAGCGATTGCTCCTGACACTGTAGGATTTAAGGAGGGTCCTACATGCTTTGATGGACAGCAGAATATTGCTTGAAACACATTGATAGAGGTCCAGTCCAATTTTACACTTTTATTGTCTTTTAACAATGACATGTTAACTGTGCCTTAACCACTTCAGCCCCGGAAGGTTTTACCCCCTTCCAGACCAGAGCACTTTTTACAATTTGGCACTACGTCACTTTAACTGGCAATTGCGCGGTCTTGCAAAGCTGTACCCAAACGAAATTTGCGTCCCCCCCACAAATAGAGCTTTCTTTTGGTGCTATTTGATCACCTCTGCGGCTTTTATTTTTTGCGATATACACAAAAAAAAAAAGCGACAATTTTGAAAAAAAAAAATATATATATATTTTTTACTTTTAATAAATATTCCCAAAAAAGTTTTTAAAAAACAAACTTCATCAGTTTAGGCCAATATATATTCTTCTACATATTTTTTGGTAAAAAAAAAAAAAAAAAGCAATATATATTGATTGGTTTGTGCAAAAGTTATAGCGTCTACAAACTATGGGAAAGATTTATGGCATTTTTGTTTTTTACTAGTAATGGCGGTGATCTGCAATTTTTAGCAGTATTGCGACATTGCGGTAGACACTGTTGACACATTTTTGGGACCATTGACATTTATATAGTGATCAGTGCTATAAAAATGCACTGATTACTGTGTAAATGACACTGGCAGGGAAGTGGTTAACACTAGGGGGCGATCAAGGGGTTAAATGTGTGTTCCCTCAGTGTGTTCTAACTGTATGGGGATAGGACTGTGTAGGAGAGGAGACATTTTGCTGTTCCTACTTACTAGGAACAAACAACATGTCTCCTCTGACAGCACAGGGATTTGTGTGTTCACATACACACAAATCCCCATGCTGGCGCTCGTGCATGCGATTCTGTCAGAAGAGAGCTGTGGACTGTCAGTCTTCAGCTCTCTGCTCTGCTGCCCCCACCCCCCGCGAGCTTACTGGAGGGCTGAGCTGTGGAGGGTAGGGGAGCCATTTGTTCAGGCTCTCAGCAGTTCACAGAGTCTGAGCCAGCTGCCAAGGGTGCTGGGTGGATCCTGACTATACAGTCAGGATCTTTTCAGAGCTTGCACTGGCCCTGTGATGTCAGCCTACTGTAAACTGAAAACAGGTCACAGGAGTGCAGAGCTAACTGATCTCCTGTGATCCATAAGAGAAGTACAGCCAAAATAACGTTGACTATACTTATACTTTAATATCTGAAATGGGTAAATCTTAAAGCGGCACGGAGGCAAGTATGTAACTGTTAAATAAAAGCTACTGCACCAGGGAAACGTATCACATCTGTAAAGAGGCAGCATCCTGATGTTCCACACATGGTCATATGACCAGCAATGAAAACTGTAAGAGGTATTATATCCCAGAAGCAGAATGTGTTAACCTGGTGGTGAAAATTCAAAATAAAATCTATATTATCCATATTGCAAGAGATTCATTTAAATTAAAAAGCCAATAAGTAACCAGACTATAGTTTATATGTAACACTGTATTTTAGTTTGCATTGTTTATATGCAGTACATAAAAATGTAACACAAATATGAAAAAATACATCATGTCTGTATGTCATCAGCATCATTTTGCCATTCTTTGCATTATTCAATACAGAGATTAACAGAGCTATAAAATGATAATAGCACCAAGTAACCGTTCATTGAATGGGTCACACACAGACTCAAATGTGCCCAACTTAATGGACAGAGCAAGTGAATTACACTAAGAGCCTAAAATAAATTACATATAAAATCATGATGAAGTACCATGGCAAAATCAAATGAGTCAAACGTTAACATAAATACTGTAACATAAAGGAACCACGTTTTCTTTAATTAGTTTTGACAAAACAGATATCATTAAGGTCAAAAATGAAACGCATGTTAGTGTCTTAATACGATTGCTCCCATATGGACTCCTAAATTACTTTTTGTGCCCACTTTATAGCTTATTTCCAGAGAGGAATTGTAGACAAAGTGCTTTGGCTGTGCGATCATTCCACAACGTTACATAACCGAACAGCGGTCATCAGTTCCTCTATAGTAACAAGCAATATTTGAACATTTTTCATTAAAACAGTTAAAAAAAAACAACATTAAAAATAATGAAACAAGCAAAGCAAAATACACATTTTAATATTAAAATCTTTTTGACCTTATGCCTCCATTGCTTTGAGGCATTACACAGTACATTGTACAGACCATCTCAAAACTAAGTTACCAATTGACTTAGATTATTCTAGAATACAGACCATTTTTACAGTCCTCTTAACCACATGGCTCTCTAACTTCTCTGCAGGTTAGGACAAGCTGGATATGTATAACCCTGAAGCTCTTGGGTTTCCCCTAATGATCATCCACCAATGGACCTGGGATTGCAGATAAGCAAGCTGCTTGATATGGGCAAATCTTAGATCATGTAAAAATTAAACATATTCCTTATATAAATTGGAGAGTATTTGTTTTTTAATTCCTTGTCCACTAAGCAAAGACACAGCACCTTTAAAAAGCTCTCTAAATGATAAAGTTGGAAATTGAAGTCAGTTTTGAGCATGTGAAAGTGGTCACTGTAAGGCTGGCCATACATTATTAATTTTTTGCTCAACCAGGGGTTGAAGAAAAAAAAAATAGTGAGCAGATTCCCCATCCACACATTTGAGATGGATGTGGGAACGCTTCTCGCTGAACCTTTGTATTGACAGCATAGAGCCTTCCTCGCCATAAGAATACAGTGTTCAGTGTTGCTGACTAAAGCCGGCGGCACTGATCAATCATGAAAAACCTGACAGGCAGTTTGTACACAAGTCGATCAATAGGTCAACTTGTATACAACCAGCCTGCCCATACATGGATCAACATTCGGCCGTTCCCTGCTGAACCAGCTAAATTTCGATCTATATATGGCTGGCTTAAGGCTGACTTACAATAGTGGATCAAAGAGCTAAAAGTTGGGACATTAAACATTGTAACCCATGAGGCATAAGCCAGCCATAGATGGTGCGAAGAAAATTGCTCGATTTCCCCATCATTCCTGCCGAGAGAACACAGTGATTAATGCTAGTGGTAATGCTGCTGGCAATAATCACATGAAAAATCCGACATGCTGTTTGTACCTCGGTCGTTCAATGGATCGACGAGGGTACTATCAGCCTACCCATACATGGTTCAAATCTCAGCCAATCCCTGCTGAACTGGCCAAGATTTGGTCTATGGCCGCCCTTACTCTTCCAAATCAAACTGGAACTTTGGTTTCTGTGGGTAACAGCTTAACTTTGTTTCAGCTTCCTTTGCTCCAGTATTTGGAGATTAGACCCTGAATGAAACATCCTATCCATGGCTGAATGTATCATTTTCCTAAACTAAATCTAATTGGTTCTAATTAGCCTAAGCTGATATAAATACAGTTTTAAAGGCAATGCTGACGGTAAATCGGATTAAAACCCGACTCCAGGTTGGCTAACCACAACGTCCCCCCCCAGAATCCGGGAGTGCTGTTGGAGCTTTGAGAGCTATGTCTACTGGATACAATGCTAGAGAAGGTGGCGAGTACTGTGGTAAAAGTGGATATTTTTTTTTTTTTGTTTTTATAACAGCTGGCCAATTACTTTTTTTTTGTATCTTTTAATTTAAACCGAAACTGGATTTGGACTGTTAAGCTAGCTGCTTACTAGCATCTATACAAGTAAGCAGCTACTAAATTTGTAGAGCAGAAGCCAAAGCCGACATTGGTTCTCTGACCAAATTAATGGTCTTGGTTTACATATATATCGCTACAAGGTCTCTATAGCTGTATAACCCTTTGGAGATCATATTGTAAAAAAATACAATTGGATATCGGCCTGCGTGTGGATGCATGTCCCTGAATGCAGACAGTGCGAGTTCGGAAACGCACTCACAAGGTTGTCATATTGGCACATGGCGTGTGTGTCCATGCAGTCACTGTGTCCCAATTGACAATAATGAGAGTGCCTGCATGGAACATGCCCAGCATGGGCATATGGTATATTACGCCCTGTGTGAACGAGGCCTTTAACTAGAGTTCAACTTTAAACCAGATTAAAAAAATTGCTAACTATATGTCAGGACTGTGATGCAGAGTCATAGGATTTTACCAGAACACTGTTCTGACCCGAGACAAAATATGTGCAATTTCTTTGAAAGACTGCTTAGATTGGAATATACAAATGTATGTACTACTGAAACAAAAAAAAAATCTAAAAATGAATGCAACAAAAAGAATAAAATAAATATACAAATAATAATGTTACAAACATTTTCATTTAGGGAGGATTACAGCATCCAAGAACGATTTAAGTGGACCTTACAGAATTCGGGGGGTTAGAATGTACACTGTTCCTCTCACAAATACTATTGTTTCCTCTGTTCCAAAAAGGAGATCCCCCTGATCCTCCAGTCCTGTTAATATTGGCAACCACACTAAAGAACAGTCCACATTACCAAATGTCAGGTTTGGTATGCTTAATAGAACATTAGAGTACCCGACAGATCTCCTTATGATGAGGGGCAGGTTCATGCTCATTCTAACACTCCAAGCCTCACTAATCTCCCCCAACTGTCCAAAGAAGACCTAACATTTTCAGTCCACTTTAAAAGGTTACTTTTTATTTGTTCTAAAGTGGATATGTCACCTACACAATATATAAGAAAAAAATTGTAACATATAAAGTCTGATATCCCGTTTCAGGGACATGGCCACAGTTTACTAAAACTTGGACAGTTGCGCAGCATTGCTAAACATTGTCCATTATTCCTGCATTGTCCTGTCATTTCCCTGCTAATATATCTAGACCTAAAGTGGAACTTCACTTTTTCAATCACCATTGACTATTTTTAATCCTTATATTGCTAGTATTAGTAAATGGATAAGAAAGTATATCATATTTACTTGTTGTAAACTTTGTTTTTACATTTTTTTCAGTTATGTTCTGATTTTCAGGCCTAGGCAAATCATGTCATCCCAGGAGTCTTCAGGAGGGGAGGAGGGGTTTTCACAGATAAGCACATCCTCTTGCCTGAGCTAAGGGCAGATGGACTCCAGGAAGCAAATGCTACATGAATCATCTACCCTTACTTAAGATGGCAACAGCCAGAAACGCTAGGGGGTGAAATTCAAAGTGATTTCTCAACACAATAAAACATAGAGACATGGATGGATGCGGGAGTTTGGTTTAAATATGAAAAATGAATTAAATAGCATTTTTGGTTTGTCGTGCTCAGATGCAGTGTACTTCCACTTTAATGACACAGCAATGATAATGAGCAAAGTGCAGTAATCTATTGCAACCCAACAGCAAGCATATTTTATTCTGGCTACTTTAAGCTTGAATCTGGTGAAGGATTACAAAATTGCACACTGTAAAACACGTTTTGATTGACTTAAAGGGCAACTGTACGTTAAAAAGGCATGGCTTCCCACTCTGATCGGACACTTACCTCAGCCCTGGTTCCACCAATGTTCTTCTGAGAGTTTACACACAGGGTCTTTTCATTCTGCTCATGCATAGCGCAGCCCTATTCTTTCCTATGGGAAGCTGCAATCAGTATGTCCTCATAAGAATGAGTGGGACCGCTGCACACATGCACAGAATGCAGAGGCCCGGTGAGGATGCTTTCTAAGAAAAAAAAACCTGTGGCTGGGGGTAGGGCCACATAGTAAAGATGGTTAGAATGGGAGGGAGGAGAAAGGCAAGTATCAGACCTGGTAAGTGGCACGCAGGAGGGAGAGTGGGGTCATGGCTTAAAAGACAACATGTACATTTGTTCTATAGTAAAGAAGCTTTAATATTAGAAGCTTTATTCATTATATTTAGCCCATGAAAAAGGCTGCTTCCACTGTATGCAACTGACCTTACCTTACACAAAAGGTTGTCTTTTTTCATGCATAGTCATGCTGCCTCCAGATCCCCAGTCTTTTTGAACACTTCATATTCCAGTTATAGAACCCCTCCCACCCCTTTTCCTCCCAGCAACAAAACTACAAAACTCAGGACAGCATGTCAGTTGTTGCTCAACTAGGAAGATTGGACCTTCCAGTTCCTGATCAGCTAGAGGTCTCAAGTTGGCAAAACACTGCCTGACCTATATGAATTTTATTCGGCCTGTAAACATGTGATTGCAATTTGAATACTGAGCAAAACAATGAAAAAATGCAAGAAAAAAAAATCTGTATAGGATCAACATTCAAAGTTGTTGTGGATGCAAAGCACAAAACAAATGACAATAATTATAATTATTAGTCTAAGAACAGTGAACTCATTTGCATTGATGGGCAGGTCTACCAAACATGTATAACACAGCTTTGGATAGAAACTGACATTTCTAAATCGCTGGCTACAGCAATGAGGAATACAGACAGGAAAACCTCAGCCTAAGTTTCTGCCTATAGCTCCTAACTATTGATTCCCAGTTTTAGGGCTTACTGTGGCTTAAAGAAAAAAGCGTGCAAAAATCACAAGGATATGGGTAATTCTTGTTGCAGCGGTATTGAGGAGGCATACCAACATTGTGATTTTACTATTCCATTAAAAAGATGCTCTTCCTACATTCACAGATATTTCACTATATAGAAAATGGCTGTCTGATCAACCCCAAGGGTTTTTTTGTTTTTTTTTGCTACAATAAAAGCTTTAAAACGATATGCTGTGGGTACATTACTTGATTTGCTATGGGAATTGATGACGAAAGCAGCCCAAGCTGTGAATCCCATTATTAGGCACCTGGTGTTAGCAGAACAGTCTCAGGAGAACTTCCCACTATAATTCCCATACAGTATGCATTGCCAGCAAAGGACTAAACTCATCAGTATCTACTCAAAACCAAGTTATCACACGCAGATGTACTTACTCTTCAAGTAGTCCAAGTAACCATTATCACCTACTATCCGCATAAAATGCCTCGTTCCACTTATCAATACCAAATTGCAGGGGATAGCCTGCGAATAAAAGGATTTCGCATTTGTCAAAAAAAAAAAAAAAAAAACAACACACAGGAAAAGGGCATCTCTTTATATTCTTAAGACTTAGTGTGGAGCATAGTTGTATAATATTACTAAAATCACAAAACACTAAAAGGTACAGTATACAATAATAAAGTAGTGAATTTGACAATCACCAAAAATTTACTGCAAGCGAATCTTACTGGTGCATGCTTTTAATTAACATTGATTTACCACCAGTGAACATTTGGTAAAGGTCACTTTCATTGCTTCATGATATGCCCCCAGGGCACCTTTCACACAAGCTTTTCAATTAGGTCAGCTCCATGTCCATGGGCAGGCACATGTAAATAGAATTATGTCCATTTACATCTGCCTACTTCAGAGTCTGAAATGTGATAGCTTGGAGGTAGCCTGATGTCCACTTACATTTGGCTGCCCATAAAGCCATGATGGGTCTGATGTCAAAATGTGGACAAAAACTGGATGGATGCAGATGTCACAAAACTGACATTCGTTCAGCCCCAATTACGCAGGGCTGTTTGTGGATCCCCCACTGAACAGAGCAGGTGCTGTTCATGAATCCTCTGCTGAATGGAGTGCACTGCCCTGTGTGAAAGGACCCCAAGTATGTCAGTATATTTAAAAAAAAAAAAAAAAAAGTAATTACATAACCAGTGAGAACAAAAAATACTTCCTATATTGAACCAGTAACATTGACATATGGGTTAAATGGTTAACGGTTTATTACATAAAAATTGTCAGACATTTTTTACTTTAAATGTCCTGCCTAAGAGCAGGCACTGCAAGGTGTGGTATTACCTTGATGAGGCTGCAGACCCTGTACTGTGAATCCCTGCATTGGATGTACTTTTTTACTGGATGTGTGATTTCCTGGACTTTCAGGTTAAAGCCTGCTCACTTACCTGTACCTTGTCCAATATCTGCACCTTTAAAGAGCAACTGCGCCTTTGTTTTATTAAAGTGATTTTTTTTTTTACTGCTAAAAATAACAAACATATTATACTTACCTCCCTCTAAGCAGTGGTTTTGCACAAAGCAGCCCAGAGCCTCCTTTTCTCGGGTTCCTCTTTGGTTCTCCTGGCCCCTCCCTCCTGTTGAGTACCCCCACAGCAAGCAGCTTGCTATAGGGGCACCCGAGCCGAAGCTCCATGTGTCCATTTAGACACGAAGCTGCAGCCCGGCCCCGTATCTTTCCTCACTGACTTTGACAGCAGCAGGAGCCAATGGTGCTTCGCTGTTGTCTCAGCCAATGAGGGAGAGTCACGGATAGCAGAGTCTGTCCTGCAACGTCGCTGGATATAGATGGGGCTCAGGTAAGTATTAGGGGGGCTGCTGCACACAGAAGGCTTTTTATCTTAATGCATAGAATGCATTAAGATAAAAAAAAAACCTTCTAACTTTACAACCCCTTTAATATTGTAATGACCTTAGCAGACTCCCTACATCAGTGATATAAATGCTATATCTTCTGGATGCTGAGAATGCAGCAGAGAGTCTTCTCATGAGCTAGATGATTAAATAAGAAGAAAACTTTGCAGAAAACCACAATGTGATATTTTAAAAGACTCGATCAGTAGTTAAGAAACATATGCAAAGTCAGCTTTAATAAGGGATGCACTTATTTTGGGGAGTTTAGTTCCGCTTTAAGTGAACTAGACTATAGCAAAATACTGGCTTATGTAAAAAAAAAAAAAAAAAAAAAGCGTATATCATTTTTAATACATGTTAGGCTTATTATTTTCCTGTAACAGCCACTTAACTCCTCTCAATGGGCAGCAGGTTAACAGTTGATCAGGACTAAGACTTGGAAGTCAAGTCCCAAGTATCAAAATCAAATAAAAACCAGAAGGGCACACACAGAATATTTTCTGGCTATTAAAGGGTAATAACCGATACCTTATTGTAGTGTTTACTTTACTGGTCAAAACTTTTACTTTTAAAAGGTTTAATATTGTCAGCAGGTTTACATAAAGCAAACTCATTTTTTTCAACTGTGCAGAGTTTGGTCTCAAGAATCATAAAATGGTTACTAACAAGTAGAGCTGCACAATGCTGGCCAAAATGAGAATCACAATTTTTTTGCTTAGAATAAAAAGATTACGATTCTCGCGACGTAAAATCTTTCACATTATACAAAACAAAATTGAGCTAACTTTACTGGTTAGTTTTTTTTTTCATTAAAGTAATTTTTTCCAAAAAAATTGCATTTGAAAGACCGCTGCCTAAATACAGTGTGACATAAAATATTGCAACAACCACCATTTTATTCTCTAGGGTATCTACTAAAAAATATATATATAATGTTTGGGGGTTTGTAATTTTCTAGAAAAAAAATGATTTTAACTTGAAACCAACAAAACATCAGAAAAAGATTAAGTGCCAGTTCACACAGGGGCGACACGACTTGCAGGTCGCCTCACCGAGGCGACCTGCACATGACTTCAGCGGCGGCTTGCAAAACGACTTCTGTATAGAAGTCAATGCAAGTCACCTGAAGTCGCCCAAAAAAATACTACAGGAACCTTTTTCTAAGTCGGAGCAACTTGTGTCGCTCCTATTAGAACGGTTCCGTAGTACAGAACGGGAGGCGACTTGTCTGGCGGCTAGGTCGCCTGACAAGTCGCCCCTGTGTGAACCGGCACTTAGTGTTTACGTGGTTAAACTTTCCTCATTTACACACGAAGTGTATTTCATTGACAAATTGTTAATGTTTATACTTAAGTTTCACTGCTAAAGAATGCTGTGATTCTTGGCAGACTGCCGTTTTTTTTTCTTCCTTTCTTTTGACAGCTGTGGCTTCAGAAGTGGAGAGAGAATTCTTTGCATATTAAGAATCGTGAAACACTTTTCGATAACGATTCTTGACGATTAATCGTACAGCTCTACTAACAAGTATGCTTAAACTGTAGCTCCATCTTTTGCCAAAAAAAGCAGTTCCAGAACAGGATTGAATGGAAATTTAGAATGTACCAGTTAGTCAAGTTGTCAGATGATGCTCATCTACAGCTGACAAATGTTCACATGCAGCAAATAACTGTAGAAAGAGCATGCTAGCCTGCAAAAAGCTAAGAATTTCTCTGGGTGCAACGCTAACATGCGGCATTGGCATTACAGTTTAATAGTTTTATTTTTGATTAACGGGACAGTTGCAGTGTTAAGGGTCAGTTCACATAGTATCTTTACAATGCACTATAACATGTGTGCACAGTCCATGGGGCTGATTTACTAAAAGAAATAGAGAGTGTACACTTGGTAAGTGCAGCTGCTCTAGAGCGTAATAAATAAGACAAAGCTCTGCCATCTTCCATCATCCAACCATGTGCAAGCGATGCACATTCCTTGTATGTGATCGGGTATTCTTTGCAAAGTGAAGCTATTCACTAAGCTCTGGAGCAAATTCCCTGGTAGACTGCAACTGCACTTGCAAAGTGCACAGTCTACTAACCTTTGGTAAATCAACCATCCAATGGTATAAATAAGTAGTAAAACATGACCTGTCTGATTATTTTTCCTATTCTACAGCGTTGTAAGGTCCATAGTAATCCTGAATCACATGAGAATACTTTACAACGCTCATTAAAAATCACAAATAAAAACACAGCTGAATCGCATGATAAATGCTTAAGGGTTCCCGCTCAGGCTATCAAGGTCTGAAGAGTTGGATGCCGCATGATTAAGCCCCCAGGGCTGGGTTAAACATGTTGGGGACAGGGTCTGGATGAATCAGGCTGAGGCTGCTTTTGCTTGCTAACCACTTGGGCCAGGTGAGGTGTGTGGCGGCCAGGCTCGCTCTTTCTATTTCTACAGCTGAATCGCAGATGCATAGGTTTGACTGGATCTTTCAATCAGCATGTAATGCAAAGAACCATACAGTTTCTCCCACTTTGTACAAAAATAAAATGAATACAGGTTTAGTGCTTTAACTGGGTAAAAGATCTGAGATGAAGAAATCTGTGTCATTTAATACAGCTAACAGTTTCAAGTATCACCCTTTGGGTAAGGTAGATAAAAGGGATTTTATACACAGAACTGACACAGCTTTACCTAGGAGTGTCAGAAAGAAAAAAAAAATATATATTTAGGAGACACACAGCGAGTATCAGATAATTTAAAACGTAACTACCCACAGATTTGACATGATCAGTGCCCATGCTGGCTGATGATGGTCCGGAAAATGGCAACATTTCTAGACACACACATCAACTTCAATTCACCAATCACAGTGGAAACAAATGGTCATTTGAATAGATTTTTTCCAGTATACATGCGACTGTAAAAAGAAGTGTAGTACCAGGTATCCGTGCATAAACATATACATTCAGCCACGGTTATCTGTTTATGGCAGTTCTTGGACTGCCAGATAACATCAATGTACAGATTAAAACTGAGACTTCCCCCATCAACCAACGCTTGTGATTGTCTGCATTAAAGCCAATGGCAGAGCATGCAGTAAGCCCAATGACTGACTAGCAAAGGACTTGCACACAGAGAATAGTGAAAGTATTGTAGTATAGCGTTGCATTCCGAATTTTGCCTCTACAAACCCTTCACTAAAAATACTGCAAGATAAAGCAAAAGCTCAATAAAACAGAAGTTATTTACCTAATTCAGGTCACCTTTCCTTTAATGGTGGTCCTGTATTATTGCTCCCTAAGTATTATTCCACAAAACTCATGGTTTTCATACCTTGCACCAATGAACACCATCAAGGTTTAAAAAAAAAAAAAAAAAATTAATAATCGTAAAAAAAAAAAAAATGTGCATTTTTTTGGGCCCCTAAATCATTGCACACACGATCAGCAGACTGCTAGTGCCATGCAGGTCTCCTGCAGATCCTTCTGCGTATCTGTGTGCCTGTACATCCCGTACGGGCAAGCAGATACACTAACAAAGTATCAAACTACCACAGTGTCCCACAGCTCTGTGGTAGTTCATTGAGAACTACAACCTGACAGCAGCAAAGGATGTTGGTGCTTGTAGTTCATTCACACACACACAGTCGTGTGAGCAGAGCCCCGCAGGGCTGCGCGGATTTCAAAAACTGACAGCTAGTACCGGGAACTTCTCCCCGTAATGCTGTCATGAATGGGGGGGGGGGGGTTGGGATCGGGCAGCAGCTGCAGCATTTGGAACAGGTTACATGTTCCACCCTAAAAACGAGTGGAACATGTACCCGGTTCCCAAAAGTGTTTTAGTTCAACACTTATATCCTTAGCTGTATAAGCAGTCCACCAGAAGTTCTGGGAACATAGCTGACCACTAGGACAAAAAAAAAAAAAGTACAGATTTCATATCTGTCTACTATCCCAAAATGTGGAATAACCTTATGACTCAGAATTGTGATGGAAGCAAGGAGATAACCTTCTGTCTTAACAACTTCAAAAAGTTATTTCATCTAATTCAGTGTGATCTGTATTAGAGTGCCAGACAACAAACATTAGAAATGATGCTGTGATTGCTGAAAACAGCTGGATATGGTGATATCCTTTATAACTTTTAGGACCCACACACAAGTCAGTGTTTAAAACCCTTCATTTTGAACATCTGCATTTTAGTGCACGTTAATGCTTTTTAAATGTGCTCTTTTGTATTTTAAATTAATTCCAACCACTTGTCTGTCAGAAATGTACAGCTGGAAAATTTTTCACAACGCGTTCAGTAAAGAGCAGCCATCTACAAGAACATTTAAAAGAAAAAAGCTCCAAGTGAGGGATAAGAAAAGGTAAATATGATAAATATTTCCTTATGTTACGTATTAGGATTTTAAGTTGCTTTGAATCCACTGACTATTTTTGGGGGACCTAGGTGTACGTTTGCATGATCATCTTACTCTCATGACAATTTCCGGCTCTTAAAAGTTTTCTCTGTCCATCACATTAGCCATGTGACCAAGGTTCTGTAATAAACAGAAACAAGCACTCTTGCCATACTGCTCTAGTTGGAGATCTCTCATGTAAAACACACGGCAGACCATTCTTTTAAGGAATGCTACCTTAAGCAAAGCCTATACAGGTCCATTTGTAATGGTAACAGCATGGCCAAATAAGAGTGAGCATGCTTCACTTTGGCTTATGGAGGGGGGAAGTAGTGAAATTGATAATCAGGTGAATGGCATGGACTTTGCAGAGCAGCAAGCAGGATTGATTATATTATGAGAATAGAATGGTCAGCAAAGTGCCTTGTAGGCTAGGTTTACACCTGTGTAGCTGCACGGGCAGCGATTTGCGCAGGCACGAGAGCCCATTCATTTGGATGGACTGCCGTGTCCCGCAACATGCAGGAAAGAAGTCCCTGCACTATTTTTTAAATCGCAGCCCGCACTAGAACCTTGGTTCCCAGTAGGGTTACGATATCCAGTGCGGGTAGCATGCCACGGGTCCAACGTTTGTGTGGGTGGTTGCGGTTGATGGTATTTTTGCAGGTCCCACATCGGCACCACCCGCACAGGTGTAAACCTAGCCTTATATTGTCTGCACCCTCAGCTGTCAGTGGCTTCAAGACAATAAAAAATAATTTAAACGCAAAACAAAAAGTTCAGTATAGTAAAAGATTCACGTGGACCTTTTTTCTTTAACGTTTTTATAGATAGCTCCTCTTTAAGATGTGTTTATATACATGATGTGCTCATGCATATAAAAGTCAGCATGTCCTAATACCAGCCAAAATATAGACCATACATGCAATTTAGTTGGTCATGTGAAAATATAAATGAGAAATGTTTCATCTGAAAATGCCGGCAAAGAGCACTGCCAAAAAATGTGGGGTTACTATGCAACTGACTTGATTGTTGGAGATCCCCTGAAGAAAAAAATACTTTTAGACCATTGTTATTGCTTGAGTCCTATCTGACAACTTCTGCCATATCCCATGACACCGACACTCATACATGTAAACATCCCTGTATACCAAACATGCTTTGCACCTTTGCCCATCTTTGCAAACTTTATCTCTTGTGAGTTCTTTGGTGACGGATGAGGCAGGATTTCTGACTGAAGCGCTTATTGCATTGCTCACATTTAAAGGGACGCTCCCCAGTATGGATCCTTTGGTGTTGGATTAGCACTGAGTTCTGGATAAAGCTCTTGTCACACTCATTACACTTATAAGGACGCTCTCCTGTGTGAGTGCGCTGGTGGGTGATCAGGTGCGAGTTACGGCTGAAGCTTTTGGAACAAAGCGTACACTTGTATGGACGTTCCCCTGTGTGAATACGGTGATGTTTAATCAGGTTAGACTTGACAGTAAAGCTTTTATCACACTCTGAGCATTTGTATGGCCTCAGCTCTCCTGGTTTACCAGGTTTGGGTTCCATGTTAGTGTTCAAGAAGGATTTATTAAAGAAGAACCAGCTATAAGGACTGTCTATCTGCTGCACGGCTGCGATCGGGCTTATTGCTCTCCCATCAGAGCTAGGTATTGCAAAGCCATTGGGGGATGTATCTCTTGCTATCCACATAGTTGCAGGATATAATTCTGCATTTATATTTTCACTGAAACACTGGGAGAGATTATAGGTCATAGAAACAGGTTCTTGATGGTTCAGTTGATTGTTCCATTTCCCTAGGTTTTCTTCTTCAATGTTAGTGCCGAGAGGGATATTATCTGTAAAAAGAAGCACAGTGTGTCTAATCACAGAGACCAAAACAGTATAATATATTAGCTTTTTTTTTTTTTCTAAATAATGAAACCTCTTGTCTGGTGCCACCAATGCATTTGGGACACATTTCATGATTGTAGATAGTTTCTTTTTGCCTTGTCAACTAAATGCAAGCTGTAATGCACACATGGTTCAGCAAAGTAGCTTACCCCATCATCAAAAAACTGCACTCGCATCCTACTCCACAAAAAAAAAACAAGCATACTGTGTTGTGTGCACACTGCAGTCTACATACACTATTTTACCAAAAGTATTGGGACACCTGCCTTTACACACATATGAACTTTATTGGCACCTTAGTCCGTAGGGTTCAATATTGGGAAGGCTGTCCACAAGGTTTAGGAGTGTGTCTATGGGAAATTTGTGAGGTCCGGCACTGATGTTGGATGAGGCGGCCTGGCTCAAGTCTCTGCTCTAATTCATCCCAAAGGTGTTCTGTGGTGATGAGGTCAGGACTCTGTGCAGGCCAGTCAAGTTCCTCCACCCCAAACTTGCTCATCCATGTCTTTACGGGCCTTGCTTTGTGCACTGGTCCAAATCATTTGGTTGAGGGGGGATTATGTTGTGGGGTTGTTTTTCAGGAGTTGGGCTTCGTTCCAGTGGAGGGAATTCTTAAGGCATCAGCATACCAAAGACATTTTGGACAATTTCATGCTCCCAACTTTGTGGGAACAGTTTGGAGATGGCCACTTCCTGTTCCAACATGACTGCGCACCAGTGCACAAACAAGGTCCATAAAGATATGGATGAGAGAGTTTGGGGTGGAGGAATTTGACTATCCTGCACAGAGTCCTGAAATCAACCCGATAGAACACCTTTGGGATGAATTAGAGCAGAGACTGCGAGCCAGGCCTTCTCGTCCAACATCGGTGCCTGGACTCACAAATGTGCTTCTGTAAGAATGGTCAAACATTCCCATAAACACACTCCTAAACCTTATGGACAGCCTTCCCAGAAGAATTGAAGTGGTTATAGCTGCAAAGGGTGGACCAAATTAACATTGAACCCTACAGATTAAGACTAGGATGCCACTAAAGTTCATGTGCGTGTAAAGGCAGGCGCCCCAATACTCTCAAACAGATCGATGTAAGCGTTATTGTCAACACAGCAACAAATACTGGCATACACAATCTACCCAAATACAAGGCCCTACAGACACCACTATAATCATTGTACACCTGAAAAAACGCTGAACGCTAATTTTTCTCCGCCCAAAAGCTCCCCTGAAAAATATACATGTGATGGGTTTTTTCAGCCTGAAAACACTCCTCTGCACATATGCCTGTAGATGCCCAAATATGCATGAACAAATAGGCTAACAAAGTTGCTTATATAGGCTGAACAAAAGAAAACTGCCAAAAGCCTGCATAAGAAGCATTATTTATGCCCAGTGTGCATTACGGTAGGTCTTAAAGTACAAGTTCAGCCAACACCTAACAAGCTCTAAACCTACACGCAGACACATTTTAAAAATGAATCTATCTAGCCCCGTAAAGCAGAAATCGCTGTACTTACCTGTTCTGCAGCTGTTCTAGTCCGGTCTCAGGCTGAGATGTCAGCGGTGGCTTCAGTGTGTGGGAATGTGCAGGACAGGCAGCCAACAATGAAAGCCCCATAGTAATTCTATGGGGGGCGTCACTTGCCAGGCATTTCACAGTCGGTTCTCTCTTGCACACAGCATCCACACCTGGAGACTGGATCGGTTTCAAAAAAAGGTATGTATAGCGATTTCTTCTTTACAGGGCTAGATAGATTTGTTTTAGAATGTGGCTTGCTTGTAGGTTTAGAGTTCATTTTCGGTGAACTTCCACTTTGAGGAAAATGATGCAGAGAGCTGTAAAGGCACCACATTATTCATACACTATGCTAAAAGCTGTTCAGACCTAAAGCTGATCTAGATCCTTGGCAGGAAATTTCAGGACAGAGGTGGTAGAAGATCAGTGAATGGAAACAACAGAACAAGAAAGTATTCAGGGGTTGGGTTTCATAGGGTGATTACTATATAACAGCAGCAGGCAGGTGAATTGTATATCAATGACTTTCTGTCCCAGTCTCCATTGACTGGAGAGTCAAGGAGGCATTAGGGGTTTCTAGCTAAAACCTAGCATCTCATCATCTGCTCAGTGATGACATGTGAAATATGAATGTCCTTTTTGTCTTTTAGACCCCAGGAACACTAAGCAATGTACACATCTGTAGGACATTTACATCTACAGAATACACAAATCCTCGCTCTTTATTTCCCAAACTCAAAACCTTCAGCTCCCCAAATTTACACACAAAGGAGAATGTAGACAAATATACAGTACCATCACAAATTCAGCACACAAATACTCACATGAACTATGATAGCCATTTGTTTCCCCTTCTGAATCTGGGCTGGCTGATGAATATTGATCCTCATCCTGTTTTATTCTTGATAGAAGATTTGCATCCATCCCAGAATTATCTAGTAAAATGTGAGCAAGTGAGAACACAGCTTTTTATACTATTGAAAGTGAAGAGTTTAACAAGCTCATATGACAGCCTTTAGGTTCCATTGTCTTCCTTCTTGACTGAGAAGACAACTTAAAACACATCATAAAAAAGTATCCACATCTGTTTAACCTGTCCGGGAGTAAAAGTTTGTGCGCTTTAGAACTGAGAGAAAAGTAAAAGTGGTATAGATATAATGGAGCTTATGAGGTCAATAGGGTATATCTGGCACAAGGGTATTCCTAAACAAATTCAGGACAAACTGATGAAATATCTCCAACCCTACCTTAACAGGACTTGGAATTCTCCTAACAATTACTTTATTGAGGGAACCATCCAAAAGTTATAGTTCTAGTTCTGCCATAGGAGGATCCTGATGGGAGACGTTAGTCTCTAACTTCTTACAGGTCTTGTATACCCCAATGGCTAGATCTCTCTGATGTAGTTCTCCCCTCTGCTCCTGTCCACCTGGGAGTTTTGAGAATTCCTGCCTATCGTGGTATGTTCCAGGACATTCAATTGAATTCTCCAGAATATAAAATACATATATAATAGTTAGGTAATATAGTCAGACCCAAGGTTAGCCACCACACACTGTGTGTGGTGTGCAAACCAAGTATAGAGGCAATCACAGGTCTTGAGGAGGAGATAAATCAAAGCAACATCATTTTATTGTGAATATTTCTGTCCATTTTTCTCAAGACACTAAAACAACAGTATTCTACATATCCATGTTTTAATGTCTTGAAAAAGACAGCTTAAGCTCCCTCAAAACATTGACAATAAAAAGCCGTTGCTCTACTTCATCTCTGCTGCAAGACCTGAGAGTGCCTCTATACCTGTTATGGATTTCTCTCTGACTTGTCACTGGTAAGCACAGAGGCTGTCAAGAGGCAAAAAAATTGTGCCTCTACCTCTTTCTGTGTTTACCAGTGACAGCACGCTGCTTCCATCAGCTCAGACACAGCACCCCCCTGAACCCCCTGACCAGCATTGCGGCAGCAGCTTCTCATGCAATCCTCGCTGGCACAGAGGGCTTTTATCTGACACTCTCAGGTAAGTAGTAGCTGCTCTTCTGCATCAGCCCTCCTCTGTGTCCTTTTGTGAACGGGAGCTCTGTACTTAAGGTGAAAGTGCTGTACTGGGAAGAACTACTACTACTACTAGAAGAAAGAAAAATCTTAAAAGTACACATCCATTCACACGGTGGAAGCTGACCTAATAAATCCAACATTTTGGGTACAAAAGGGCAGTTAATTTGCTACATACACACATGGTTAATGTGTAAGGTTACATACACACAAAAGACAACTACCTGTACTGGGACTGTCAGGTTGCTCCAAATCATCCGTAGAACAAGCTGTGTAGCGCATAACTTCTTCCTGTTTGATTTTCCGTAAAATGTTTGGATTCACTGTGGGGTAACCTGAAAGCATAAAGGATTGCTGTATGGAAAATGACTTTACAGTGCATGTTCATTATTAAAGGATCTATATGAACATTAGAGCGACACTAAATTATGGTTTAAAAAAAAAAAAAAAAAAAGGATATTCTATTTAGGTATGTATTAACTCAGAAAAAATACCTTCTATTGCTCAGTGTCTTCTAAATTCCTTTTTTTTTTTGCTGTAATTATCAAACATCCTCTTAGAGGATGGCTATGTTCATTCTCCATGGTCCTCTTTCTTACTCCCAGGTCTAGGGACTATGGGACATGTAGTGTGCATAGAGCAGTACACATGACAACTACCGTGCACTGCTCATTTCAATCAGATGGGAACGAAGGGGAAAAGGGGAGGTTTGGGAGATCATCAGGAATGTTACAAGGAGACAGAAAAAAAAAGTAAGGTACAGATTACGGGCCATTAAGTAATGAATGCGTCTGGATTATGTTTGAAAAATAAGTATATCATTTAGTGTCACTTTCAATAGTATCAATAAACATTGGAATGATACCATAATTTTGGTGCTAAAGACTTTCCTATACTTAAATCAACTAAATTCTGGAGCTGCTTGCTTATTTTACACAAACATTTGAATCATAAAAATGTACACATACAAAGTTTCAATACACAGTAAGAGCCATGCCGATAGTGGATTTCTCTTTGAATTGCAAACCCCCTCTCTCCCTGCTGAGACTACAGAAGGTTTTCATATAAATTAAATGGGAATATGGGATGACCTTTACTGATACGGACTGTCTACTGTTCTATATGTGAAAAATATAGAAAGTTGTAAAGCCTATTTTAATTCATTTCATCCACTTTTTTTTGCATAAACTGTACTTGTACAAAATTTGTACACTGTTACTATATTTACAGCAACAACACTATATTTCCTTTTTAGTGTGGTTATGCATTTAGAGTTGCTGCCACCTAGTGGCTCTCCTATGGAAGGCTTTGGTTTTGAACTGGTAAACACGTTGACATCTTTCAACAACACAACAGGTTTTTGCTAACACAAGTACAGGAATAAAGCTACGAAACAGTCCTTTGAAACTATTCATATTGACAGCATTAAACAGTGAGCATAGCTCTCATGCACAAGTGAAAAGTTATGGACCATTTTCTTTAACATGTACAAATACTAGTTAGGTGAAATCGCACCTTCTTGCTAAGCCCTGCGCCTTTCCCAACCATGACTGGCTGACTGGTGCAGAGAGCTGTTGCTCTATTTTATACATTTGACGACATATATACAGTGCTACAGATTTGAATTTTTATTCTCACCAAGTGCTATTAAGGCTTCATAGTTCTCTTTCATGATTTTCTTGTAGAGCTCTTTCTGCCACTCTTCCAGCAATTCCCACTCTTCATCGGAGAAATATACAGCTATTCGATTTAGGGTTGCCGGTGTCTGGAACCCAAAACAATAATTCCTGAAAACAAACAACTGATACCAAAGACCCGCCACCGCGAAAAGACAAAAAAACATACAATACAGATGACAGAAAAAAAATATTGTAGGCTTTTTAAAATTACCAAAATAAATAAAATCCCAGGAGGAAGTAGGAGCAGGTACCTGCCAAAAATGGGTCCCCTCTCCCTAAAAAAAAAAAAAAAAAAAAAAAAAAAAGGAAATAAAAAGGCCAAAAATATTAGCGGAGAGGGAGGGTTAGAAAAAAGTAAGACCCTGTAGTTACATCCTAGGTTTTGAACACGTAGTAGTCTACCTGGGTAAGCTCCTGCAGTTACGTTGCAGGTTCCGGACATATAATGGTCTATTAGATAAGCCCCTGTAGTTACATCCCTGCCAAGAAATGTTAGGGGGGTGGGAAGGATTAGAAAAACTAGAACTTCCCTTTATGGGTGAAGTTCTGCTTAAAGTAAGCCATATATTCACATCCCAGGTTTTGACCGATGCTGCAGCCGCCTAAGTCAGTGATAATCTTAAAAAAAAAAAAAAAGAAACCCTTACTTCTCTTTTAAATTGCCTCTGATTAACGCCAAATAAAGTTCAGCTGCTCTAGTAAGTCTTTCCTGACATTTACTTAGTCACATCCTACAGCAAAAGCCAAGGTCCGCAGAGAGCTTCCAAAGCATCAGTATCAGTCAGGAGAAGGGTACAAAATAATTTCCAAGGTATTAGATATACCATGGAACACAGTGAAGACAGTCATCCTCAAGTGGAGAAAATATGGCACAACAGTGACATTACCAAGAACTGGACATTCCTCCAAAATTGATGAAAAGACGAGAAGAAAAATGGTCAGGGAGGCTGCCAAGAGGCCTACAGCAACAATAAAGGAGCTGCAGGAATACCTGGCAAGTGCTGGCTGTGTGGTACATGTGACAACAATCTCCCGTAGTCTTCATATGTCTGGGCTATGGGGTAGAGTGGCAAAACTGAAGCCTTTTCTTACGAAGAAAAACATCCAAGCCCAGCTAAATTTTGCAAAAACAAATCTGAAGTCTCCCAAAAGCATGTGGAAAAATGTGTTATGGTCTGATGAAACCAAGGTTAAACTTTTTGGCCATAATTCCTAAAGATATGTTTGGCGCAAAAACAACTCTGCACATCACCAAAAGAACACCATACCCACAGTGAAGCACGGTGGTGGCAGCATCATGCTTTGGGGCAATTTGAACAGGTGCTTTAGTCAAGGTAGAAGGAATTATAAACAGTTTAAAATGCCACTCAATATTGGCACAAAAAAAACTTTCAGACTTCTGCTAAAAAGCTGAACATGAAGAAGAGGAACTTCATCTTTAAGCATGACAACGACCCAAAGCATACATCCAAATCAACAAAGGAAGGTTTTCACCAGAAGAAGATTAAAGTTTTGGAATGGCTCAGCCAGAGCCCAGACCTGAATCAATTGAAAATCTGTAGGGTGACCCGAAGAAGGCTGTGCACAGGAGATGCCCTCACGAACAGATTTGCAAAAGAAGAGTGGGCAAATATTGCCAAGTTAAGATGTGCCATGCTGACTCATACCCAAAAAGGGTGCTGTAATAAAATCAAAAGGTGCGTCAACAAAGTACTAGTTTAAGGGTGTGCACACTTCACTTATACAACCATATTAATTTTGATTTTTTATTTTAACCCCCCCCCCCCCAAAAAAAAGATTTCAGTTTGTTTTTCAACTTGCACAGTTTATAGGTCATTAAAAAGGTAGAAAAAGTTCTGAAATGATTTATCTTTGTCTCTTTTTTTACATCACAGAATCCTGACATTTTAACAGGGGTGTGTAGACTTTTTATATCCACTGTACATTACAGGTTCTGGACATGCATTGATCTATTAAGCTGGCCCCTGCAGTTACATCCCAGATTCTGGACATGGAGTAGTCGATTAAGAAATCCCCTGCAGTTACATCTCTGGTTCTGGACAAGCAGTGGTCTACTGAGCATGCCCCTGCAGTTACATCCCAGGTTGTGGACTTGCAGTGTTCTATTGAGCAAGCCCCTGCAGTTGCACTGCAGATCTCAGGCATATAAACTTCTGGAGGATTTTATTCACAAGGCTTTTGTTTCTGATTATACATTGTACAAGCGTTTACTTATCTATTACACGTTGATCAAGGATATGTCAAAAGGGAAAATGGACAGCTGCCAAAAAACACAAGCTGCTGGACACTGTATAATAGAAGAAAAATCACAAAACTATTTTCATACCTTCCTTTGTAGTGCTCGGGGAACTTGGCTGCAGCTTTCCTTCAGAAATTGGGGCTTGTGAGGAAGTAGTTTTCTTCTCCACAACTGAGGTTTTCTTGAACAACCGTTTACACCATCGGCCTCCTAAGATGGGTTTATTGTAAGAGAATTTTATTGTCTATTTACAGGTCATAAAGCTAGACTCATTCATAAGTCACACATTCTAAAGCCAGGTACACATTAAGTTTGAGTGTCAGCTCCAGTTGGAGCCGCTGTACTAACAAGGTGAGGTTAGTTCAGTGATCTCTCCCGCTTAGCTGTTGTGTCCTGACAGAGGCGCGCCCCCCCCCCCCCGTCAGGAAAATCCAATCGGCGCTTTCCGCCATTGACTGAGAGCGCTGATCGGGAGTCAGTCAGATGCTGGTTCACCCAGCATGCACATCCAACAGCAACCGGCCGAATGTCGGCTGATTTTAACCGGCCATTGTCTCCTGACAGTCGGCCCCCGTGTGTACTAGGGCTGCAACTAACGATTATTTTCATAATCGATTAGTTGGCCGATTATTGTGTCGGTTAATAACCTTAAAAAAAAGTGTGTATATACTATTAGAGGGGATATACTGTATATACTATTAGAGGGGATATACTGTATATACTATTAGAGGGGATATACTGTATATACTATTAGAGGAGATATACTGTATAAACTATTAGAGGAGATATACTGTATAAACTATTAGAGGAGATATACTGTATATACTATTAGAGGGCAAATCTGGTAAATATCATCAGACTCAGAGATCAAATCTTTTTATTAAAAAACAATGTCTTCCTTAAAAAAAAATGTCATTTTAAGAACGTTCATTCGATTTTCTAATCGTTAGTGGAGTCAAAATCGACGTTGGTTTTCAACCACAGTGGCTGGAAAATTCAGAAATAGAAAACTTCTTGGTCAAAGGAATTTTCAGACAGTGTATGTGGTTTTCGTTCAGAAATTACATTCATTTTAAAAACAGAATGTTAAAAACAAGTGAAAATTTCAAACAACATTCTTTCATTCAGTGAATGTACAAAGATTTTTCGTCTGAATATTCTTGTCTGAAAATTGATCCATGTGGCCAGCATAAGGATGTTATGCACACCTATGCAGTTTGTTTTTACGTTTAGTAACATAATAGGGTTTAAAAAACCAAAATGACCCCTTTATAGTACAAAAAAAAGCAGATAATCACTACTGTAAGGGGTTCTTTTTTTTTTTTTTTACCGTAGAACAGCAAAAGTGATATTTACAGTAGTGATTATTTGCTCTTTTTTGTACTATAAAGGGCTCATTTTTAGTTTTTTTAACCCCATTATGTTACTGGACGATTAATCTATTATGAAAATAGTAATCGATTATTTTCATAATCGATTAGTTGTCGATTAATCAATTAGTTGTTTCAGCCCTAGTGTGTACTCAACTTTAGCATCTGTTTTCAAGCTGTCATTTTACTACTGCATCTGACAAGGCCTGACCAGAAATGCAAATGTATTTAAACAGAACCTGTACTTTGCATAAATTAGGCAAACTTATGTTTTAATTATAGAAGCGGTCTTACTCAATACTTATATTCCTTGCTCTCCTACAGCTCTCTGATCTGCTGCCAGGCTGTTTAGGGCCCTGTTCACACCAGCAATTTCTTGTGAGGTATGGTTTTTCCTCTTTTTCTCCTATTTTTTTCCCCACAAATGTGAAACCATGGATATGCGAATGAAAATGCACCAATGAAAAAAATTGAATGTTTAGTGCATTATCAAGGCAATACTATTGACTATAACGTATCGGATATTTTTTCAAGAACTACACAAGGGATGCAGCAATGCACTGTACTGTAACACAACAGACTAACATGAAGGGTTTCTAAGATGATGATGAACAATAGTTTATGCATTAAGATAAAAAGCCTTCTGTGTGCAGCAGCCCCCCCCTCACACTTACCTGAGGTCCCTCTCTGTCCATCTATGTCCACGAGCGTCTCAGCCATCTGAGATTCTTCTTCCCGATGGGCTGAGTCACAGCAGCGGCGCCATTGGCTCCTGCTGCTGTCAATAAAAGTCAGCTAGCCAATCAGGAGAGAGAGAGGGGCGGGACTCTGTGTCTGAATGGACACAGGGAGCTGTGACTCAGCTCGGGTGCCCCCATAGCAAGCTACTTGCTGTAGAGGCACTGAACAGGAGAGAGGGGCCAGGAGCACAGAAGAGGGACCTGAGAAGAGGAGGATCTGGCCTGCTCTGTGCAAATCCACTGCAACAGAGCAGGTAAGTATAACGTTTGTTATTTTTATAGGGGAAAAAAAAACGAGACTTTACAAATCACTTTAAGTTAGGCACACACTAGAAGTTTTTTTTTTCCCCATTCAATTCAGCGGGCTGAACGAAGAAAAACGGAGAGGTCGATGTACTAACTAAGCGATGTTTGTGCGGCGATCTCCCATGCCGTGGGACTGGCTTCTGTCAAACAGGTTGCTGTACACACTGGCCGAATGTCGGCCAGGTTCTGTTGCTAGAATTCAACTTTAAGGACACTCTGCATAAAGCTCTGTGGTCAATTTGCCTTCAAATTGATCATATAAGCAGAATGTTCGATTGTTTAGAATGGAATAATTTGATGCAATAAATTACATTGTAATGTCCCCTTTCGCAGGGATCACAACCTCTAAATATAGCTTGTAGCTAGCTAACCGTCTAATTTTTGCTTTAAGAGTTTGTCTCCATGTACAGTATTCTTGCAGAATACTTCTAGCTCAGAGATATTTTTAAGTCCTCTTGTATAAACTGCATATGTGACATCAAACTACAGTGCCTTGAAAAAGTATTCATACCCCCTTGAAATTTTCCACATTTAGTCATGTTACAACAAAAAACGTAAATGTATTTTATTGGGATTTTATGTGAAAGACCAACACAAAGTGGCACATAATTGTGAAGTGGAAGGAAAATTAGAAATGGTTTTCAAAATTTTTTTTCCAAATAAATATCTCAAAAGTGTGGCGTGCATTTGTATTCAGCCCCCCTGAGTCAAGTTTGTATTAAAAACCTTTCGCTGCAATTACAGCTGCAAGGCTTTTTGGGGATGCCTCTGCCAGCTTTGCACACCTACAAAGTGATATTTTAGCCCATTCTTCTTTGCAAAATATCTCAAGCTCCGTCAGATTGGATGGAGAGCCTCTGAACAGCAATAGTCTTGCCACAGATTCTCAATTGGGTTTAGGTCTGGACTTCGACTGGGCCAGTCTAACACATGAATATGCTTTTATCTAAACCATTCCACTGTAGCTCTGGCTGTATGTTTAGGGTCGTTGTCCTGCTGGAAGATGAACCTCCACTCCCGTCTCAAGTCTTTTACAGACTCTAACAGGTTTTCTTCTAAGACTGCCCTGTATTTGGCTCCATCCATCTTCCCATCAACTCTGACCAGCTTCTATATCCCTGCTGAAGAAAAGCCTCCCCACAACATGATGCTGCCACCAGGTTTTATGGTGGGGATGGCATGTTCAGGGTGATGTGCAGTGTTAGTTTTTACACATACCAGGTACTACCAATAAATGTGGGTACATTTTTCTTGGTTTCCTAAAAGATTCATCTGGCTCCTACATTTCCCTGCCCGAGTCTGGCCATTAAATTCTGCAGGATTTAATCCAGCTGTGAAAGGAAAGCCACTCGTACCGTTTGCTCTGTGGTATTCAGTGTTGTGGACTGGCTGATTGCCTGGTCTGCTTCTAACTTGGGGCGCTTCTGCTGCTCAAGGAGGTTGTCCAATAACTAAGTCAAGAAAAACAAATTATTATAACAGATCAAGTTGACGTTCCTCTTTTCTTGTCAAATTTGTTTATTGAAGTGTAACAAAATTACACAAACAGGTTCAGATACAATTGCAGGAAAATAGCATGCCGAGTGATATAATATTTTAGCTCCAAAATAAAACTTAAAAATGGTACATATAACATGACCTAGTTCCAGGTCTATTAACTCAAAAGATAATTCACAATATTCAAGTGTGGCTAATACCTAGTGAGAGTAAGAAAAAATATAACTAAGCCTCGAATTGTCAATTAGCGGAGAATATCAGGAGTATAAACCTAAAGAAAGTATTAAGGTATTACCTAAATGTGAAACATAATGGAGCTTATGGTAATAGTGTTGTAAAACCAACAGATATAAATATAAAATTCTGCTATCTGAACCAAGAGAGAAGAAAGAAGGAAAAGAATACTGGGGAGAGATAAAAGAGAGAGGGAAACAGAAAGAAAGCCAAGTATAGAAAAAGAAAATAGGGGAAAAGGGCGTATAAAGAGAGATTACCAAAGCATTAACAAAAACTCATCAACATTGGAAGGCAATTAGTGTGTCACCCAAGGGCACCATATTTTTTCAAAGTTGCACATTTTATCATGAATCATAGCTTAATGGATTCTATGTTTGGCTTCAGCTAAGAGCAGAGTTGGGGATTTCCAGGCTTTGGCAATAGTTTGTTTCACGGCTGTAGTAACCTGTAATAAGAGTTTGAGAAAGAATATATAAAACACAAAGCGATGTGATGCTAAATAGCTGATAATTACACATAAAACCAAGTGATAAGAGTTGTAATAGGAGTTTGAAGTGGTAATGGGGGAGATTAGCCCGTTTTAAGTTTAAAAGTGCAATCGAAGGATCAGGAGAGATGGACACCTCAAAATAGCGTCCAGGATCAATACAGCCTCAAAAACAGGAAGAGGAGTATTTGGGTGCAAATTTTGCAATCTTGGCAGGGACCAAGTACCACGTGTGAGCACTTTTTAGTTTGTCTCTAAAGCTATTGTATTTTTCAAAGATGATTTGGTTGTATTCCAAATCTCATTCAAGTCAGCTGTTTCCAACTTGAGCCCAAGATCAGACTCCCATTTAACTACATATGAGAGTGGGCCAGTGTTAGGTTTAGTAAAGAGTTGGGCATAAAGAATCAAAACAAGTCCTTTTGCATGAGGATCACGTTTGCATAAATCTTCAAAGAGTGATAATTTGTCAATTTCAGCTCCACCTTGAATAAAAGGCGAAAAAAAGTTTATCTGGAGATATTGTAATAGTTCTGAATTAGGAAGTCCATGACTTTTTACATAATTCGGTCAAAGCTTTAAAGGAAGTAGGGAAAATCAAATCATTTAGTCGAGTTAAATTGGAGGTGGACCATGCTTTAAAAGATTTAGGGGAGGTCCAGGCAGGATAGAAAAGAGGATTTTTAAGAAACTATTATGCCCCGTACACACGATCGGACATTCTGACAACAAAATCCATGGATTTTTTCAGACGGATGTTGGCTCAAACTTGTCTTGCATACACACGGTCACACAAATCTTGTCGGAAATCCCGAACGTCAAGAATGCGGTGACATACAACAAGCCAAGAAAAAGGAAGTTCAATAGCCAGTGTGGCTCTTCTGCTTGATTCCGAGCGTGCGTGGAACTTTGGGCGTCGGAATTGTGTACACACGATCGGAATTTATGACAACGGATTTTGTTGTTGGAAAATTTGAGATCCAGATCTCATATTTTCTCTGACGGAAATTCCGATGGAAAATGTCCGATGGAGCCTACACACGGTCAGAATTTCCAACAACAAGCTCCCATCGAACATTTTCCGTCAGAAAATCCGACCGTGTGTACAGGGCATTAGAGTGGGATGTGTGAGGACTGTAGGACAATTTGAGCCTGTCCCAGATGGCAAGAGAATGTTTAGTAACTGAATTTATGAGTCTTATGATCAGCAGAACGCAACCATAAGAGATTAGTTATAGATAATGGGTCGCAATCTATAGATTCCAGTGCCACCCAGAGTGGAACTTCATAAGTTGCATGATATTTAGGTAACTGCGCCAATTGGCTGCATGGTTATAGGTGGAGTAATTAGAAAATCCGAGGCCACCTTTGAGCTTCAGAAGGAAAAGGGTATAATTAGGTAAACCGGGTTTTAAAGAGCCTGAAACAAAAGCTGTCACCTTCCTTACGAGCTTTTTGATCTTCTGCTTTATTGTAAGTGCACAATTGTTATCTACAATAAAATAGTTTTTTATGGATTCACACTATGGAGAGTTTCTCTTTATGCTCCTGTAATCCGGATCGCTGGTCCATCCACTGAGCCATGATCTTCTGATATATCCCCACCTTAATCAAGGGATTTACTGCTGGTGTTGGTCTGATGTCCGGATATCGATCTCAGTTTACAGGCTTGTTATCGCTTGCCCTGTGGTAAGCGTGTATTTTGTACGGTGGAGGTTCACTATCACTGGTGTTTTTCATTTTTGCACAGAAGGATTATTTCATTAGTATTCACTTCACTGGACGATATTTTTCACAGGACTGATTTTGTTGGTATCCCCTTCCATTTGGGGAGTTATCACTTTATCTCATATCCGACAAGACTGTTATACTATGCCCATTTAGGTATTCATATCAATTTCATAGCGCAGCTTCCTACTTTTTTCTATGCATTGTGTTTGTACAGATCTTACAAAATTGAGCTGCAGCTTGGTGTTTCTATTTGTTTTTATTTGTTCTAATTTTAGCGCGGTTTGAAATTTTTGCTTTTCTCACCAATATTCTTAAAAAGTATGCTGGAACAGAAATGGGTAAGACCCAAAAGAGGTAAAGGATTTTAGGCAATATAACCATCTTAATAATGTTTATTTTACCTATCCAGGATAAGGGAAGAGATGACCACTAAGTTAATAGATTTAGTTATTTGATGCAAAATAGGGGGAAAATTGGCAGCAAAAGATCAGAAAGATTAGGCGTAAGAGTTATATCTAGGTAAGGAAGGTGAGTAGAGGACCATGAGAAAGAAAAGGAAGAGATGCCTGTGCTGTTGTGCAGCAGAGGGAGGTAGAGCTATATTTATTGCCATTGATTTTTGAGGGTTGATGGCAAGACCAGAAATGTGGGCAAAATTATCAAGCTTCTGAAGAAGGTTGGGAACAAAGATTAAAAGGTCATCGGCAAATAGGCATAGTTTATGCTGATGACCAGCTAGTTCAAGACCTTTAATTGAGGGGTCAGAGGGGATCAACTGGACAAGAGGTTCAATAAGTAAGACAAAATAGGAGTGGGGAAAGCGGGCAACCCTGACGACTGCCTCTGCATATATCCTGCGTATTTTACATAGGCTCTAGGCTTATCATATTGTGATGAGATCCAGGTAAGAAAAGTAGGACCAAATCCCCAACACTGTAGGACATAATGAAGGTAGGACCATGAGACTATAAAAAGCTTTTTTGATATCGAAGAGCAATAAGCAGAAAGGAATTTGTCTTGATTTAGCAGAATTTATCAATAAGGTAGCCCTACGTACTCTTTCTCCCACTTGGCGCAGTGGGATGAAACCAACTTGGTCCCTATGTATTAAAGAGCCAATTACGCGGTTTAGGCGAAATTCTAGAACTTTCGTTAAGAGTTCAATGTCAAGGTCAAATAGTGAGACAGGCCTGTATCATCAGAGTGGGGTTTGGAGATCATTGAGATTATAGCTGTTAAAGTTTCAGGTTGAAAGGAATGTCCATCAAGAAGGGAATTAAAAGCACTAGTCAATAGCGGTGCAAGAATAAGTGTAAACTTCTTGTAATATGCAGCAGGGCCTGGGCATTTAGTTTAAAGAGTGTTGATGGCAAACACAAATTTCATTAGTAGTAATGGGGTTTTCAAGACAGTTGCGGCGTGCTAAAGGGATAGTTAGAAGTGTTATTTGAGAGAAAAAGAATCTGCTGAAGATCTAGTGAACCCTCTGTTTTATATAGGGAGGCAAGGTGTAAAGGATCTTCAAGGGATTATTGGTGTATGTATCTTGAGATAGTTTCAGTCGGATTGGTTTGGAAGAGTGATCTCATTTTTTGAGGGTGCGGGCTAGAAGTGGGTCAGGTTTATTAGCTTTAAAGGTAGAAGGTATGCCTAGATTTACAAAGCATTTTATCAACGGACTCTGATAGAAAAAGATCAAGGTCAAAACGTGCTTTATCAAGCTGTTGTCGCAGGAGTAGGATTCGATTGGAAGTGTGTGAGAGAGGAGTGGAATTCTGCTTCCAACTTTTGTTGCAGGAGGCACTGTTTTTTGACGAATACATGCTCCTCGAAGTACAGGCTTATGAGCGTCCCAGAGGGTCAAAATGGGGATATATCTGGAGTGGAGTTATTGGTCAAATATTCTTTTAAAGCAATTTCGAAATCTACAGAATGAGATGGACGAGATAAAATGTAATTGGTAATGTGCCACGTGGGATCATGTGCCTTAGGGTTTAAAGAAGTGAAAGTGGCGACTACCGCACAGTAATCAGTCCATGTAAAAAGGAATTATAGATGAGGATAGGCGTTCAGGGGTCACGCCTATTGTGATAAGAATATGATCTATTCGAGAGAATGATTTATGAGGATGTGAGTATAAGGTGAATTGGCGTTTGAGGTTTCAATCAGCTGTCGGGTGCTGAAGCCGCCATTGCCATTAAGGCAACACAGCAGTGCAGCATTACGGCTTCACGCCAGATCCTTACTACGCATGCGCGAGGCACCACTGCGATCTCCTACTAGCACAGCGGCGGAGAGAGCCGAGCCACTGACCTGTCAAAGACCCTTTCGGGGGGGGGAGACAAATGAGTGAAAGTTCCACTTTTGGATGGAACACCGCTTTAACTAATTTTTAATATTCAAAGCAAACTCATCCATCAATGGGGTTGATTTACTAAAAGGTAAAAAGCCTGTGCACTACAAATGCAGTTGTTCTAGAGTGTAACAGAAAGTGTAAAAAAAAAAAACTGCATTTTTGCTTGCACGTTGATTGGATGATGGAAAAGAAAGAAAGGAAAGAAAGGAAAGAAAAGAAGAAAAGGCTTTCAGAGCTGGAGGGCCTCAACAGACATCTCCCATGATCGCACTGCTCGCGTGCCTGGCACTCTAATTGCTGAGTTCTTCCAACTCGACTGATCACAGCAGGCCCTTTACCACGTGACCAGCCGTCAGCCAAGAATAGCTGATCACGGACAAGCCGGTTATCAGCATTTGTTCTCCTCAGGATCAGTGTGAGGAGAGAAGCAGAAAGCCGGTAACCATCTTCTGTTACAGGGAAATCGGTCCCCGACTCGGTGCCTGTCAGTGCAGTCAATCAGTGCCCACCAGTGCCGCCCACCAGTGCCACCAATCAGCATTGTCTCATCAGTGCAGCTTCATCAGCGCACATCAGTGAAGGAGAAAAATTACCTATTTGCAAAATTATATAACAAACTGACATTTTTTTAAAAAAATTTTTCTTTCAAAATTTGATTTTTTATTTTTTTTTTTTTAACTAAAGAAACAAAAAAAATAAGTAGTGATTAAATACCACCAAAAGAAAGCACTATTTGTGTAAAAAAAAAAAAAAGATAAAAATTTTGTTTGGGTGCAGTGTTGCAGGACTGCGCAATTGTCATTCAAAGTGCTGAAAGCTAAAAATTGGCCTGGGCAGGAAGGGGGTATAAGTGCCCAGTAGGCAAGTGGTTAAAGCAAGTAACTTTTCTATCTATTTACTAATGCTAGCAGCATAAGGATGAAAAACAGTCAATGTTGATTGGGAGTGTAAAGTTCTACTTTAACCTCTTCACGCCTAAGGGTAAAACAAATCTACATGCCTAAGCACAATTTTGAAAATTAGTAAATCTGTACATATCACAACTACTTTGTACATCCAGGTGGATTATACCACGTTTTTTTCAGGACAAATTGGGCTTTCATTTGGTGGTAAATGGTAACGCATATCTCCTGATTTTTTTTTTTTTTTTTTTTTTTTTATTATCAAAGGAAAACTAGCCCAAAATAGTAACAAAAGCTATTTTTAAAATGTAGCTGTATATATTTTTTGCTCCTACCACCAAAGAACAACCCAAACTAAATTCACCTGCCCACGATGATCGCAGCGATACCAGTACAGCCCGGAAGCAATAGTGCCCACTTCGCTTTTTTTTTTTTAATCCTACCTAAAAACTCACTGACACTAACAAAAAAAAAAAAAAACACTGACCCTAACCTTTGACCCAAACACTAACCCTGGCATTGACCTAGATCAAACCTTGATCTAGGTTTTCTTTTATTATTTATGTCACACTTTTTTTTCTCCTCCATTCAGGAGGCAGGCTTCACAGTGACTGATCACTGTGATAGCGTCGGATTGGTTGGATCTCAATGAACATCCTACCATGATTGCACTGCTCGCGCGCCCGGCACTCACCTGTAGATCGATTAGGAGAAAAGGTATTATAATTTGCAGGGATTTCCTCCCACTTCCTGTTTGACTATAGGACAAGGGATGGGAAATCTAACCAATAGGGCACACATGGCAAAAAAACTGAAGGGGCTATAACCCTCCCCTACTATATCCAAAATGGAAAAAAAAAAAAAAAAAAAAGGGAGGGGGGGGGGGTAGAAGGATGGCCATCAAATTACCTGTTTTCTTTCATGTATTTTCAAGTGATAAGCTGCCTGTCTGCGCAGCTTAGGAGCACCAGTAGCAAAAATTGTAGGCACGGCATTCACCTTCAGTTTTCGCCTCATCCATTTATGGTTTGGTTCAGATGAAATCAAAGGAGGATCACTGCTTATATCAAACATGTCCTTCTCAAAGTGCTCTGAACACAGTACATAATGCCCCGGGTTCTTCATTAAGGTGTCCCGCACAAACTCCTTTACGTTGCCCACATCGGTGCGGCTGTGCTGTACCCATGTCTCTGCCAGTGGCAGTTCCTTGGGGAAAGAGTGCATGGAGACTGCCGACGGAAGCTTACCACTGTAGTTGGTGCAGCCATAGGCAAAGCAGTGAGGCATTTCCAACCTGTGAAATAAAGACAATATACTTAGTGTAAAGTTTAGAACATGTTCACTTTCAGAAATATGTTTATTCACGGTTACATCTGAAAGCATAAAAGCTAAACTGAGATAAAAAAAAGTTCAGGAACATTCCTTTATCTCATTGTTTTGCAATTCTATATATACTACAAACTGTATGATTGAATCGGTTCTGACATCGCTGTTTTACTAACCTGACAGCTTATTCTAAATAGGAAACCTTCATTTTGTTTGCAAATAACAAAGATTCTAACTACCAGCAAGAATAAGTCCTTACATTTAAAGAGCACCTTTCAAGTCAGATCCATCATGGCAGCCCCTGTTAGCGGGCATCCACTCACCCGCGACTGCCACGTCCCTCACCTTGTTGTATCACTGCCGCATCACCAGCCATCCCATTAGATTTACCAAATTTATATAATAGAAGGAACACCTATCTAGCCAATCACTGTGTATCCAATCAGGCAGGCCCTTGCACTACATAATTTATGGCAGATCTAAAGGAGATTGTACAATCAGATTGTATAGTGTATGGCCACATTTATAGACCTAAAAATCCTAGTTGTGCTTTCAGTGCCATTAATTGTTAACAACACACCAAACACAGAAGCAAACACACATTTTGGCATGTGAAAAAACGAGTGGCAAATGCTGAAAAACGCACATTAAAAAACACGCCAACAAGCCACATATAGCACAGCCCATTTAAATCAGCAGGATGCCCTAAGCGTGTCACAGGAAAAACAAGACACAAAACGTTCGCTCCCACTAGGCTAGATGTGAATGGGGCCTGAAAGGGAAATCGGTGCGATAACACAACGAGGCTCCATTCACATCTGTGCGTTTACTTGCATTTCAGAAAAGCGCTGCACCAAAAATCGCAGTAAAAAACACACCAAAAAAAAGGTGGATGAGCTACCCTATGTGTGCTGAGTGAAAATGCTCCAAAACACCTCCCCCCCGCTAATAAAAACGCATGTGGGAATGCGAGTTCCCACTATGCAGAGATGTGATAGGGGCTTGAAAGCTGCGTGTTTCTGTCCACTCCCTTCTATGTACTTGTATAAAGATGGCCACAGACTATGAAATCTGATTGTGTATTTAGTGAGAAGGGTGATCACATTGATTGCATTTCATTTAAAAAACATGCAGCTGGGAGTGGAAGGGTGGATGATGCAGGGTGTGTGCTAATGAGGTCAGCTGGTCAACTCCTTCCTGTGTCATGATCTACAAGTCTGTATGGACGTAAGACAGAAGCAATAGATACATTTGGAATCATGGATGCAGGACAGCAAGGTATGCATCTGTAGATTTTATAGAAAGCTTTGATATTTTTGCAAAAAAAGTACAAGAATGCTATATTAGTACATAGGGGAGCTGGACTTTCGGGGAAAAAAAAAAAAAAGTGAACTTAGTCTTTAAAGTGATTGTAGGATTTGTGTTTTTTTTTTTTAATTTTAAATAACAAACATGTCATACTTACCTCCACTGTGCAGCTCGTTTTGCACAGATTGGCCCCGAACCTGCTCTTCTGGGCTCCTCCCTGCATCAGATAACCCCCTTAGGGGAAGCGCTTCCCCGAGGGGGTTACCTTGTAGGCGCGCTCCTGAGTCCAGCATTTGGCGTCCATAGCCGCCAAATGTATGACTCGGCCTCGCCCCAGGGTCACTGGATTTGACTGACAGCAGTGGGAGCCAATGGCTGCGCTGCTATAAATCTAGCCAATCAGAACACGAGACACCAGCTAGAGATGGTGTGCTCGTCCCCGGCACAAGAAAATGAGGGTTCAGGTAAGTAAAATGGGGGCACAGGGGGGGGGGCTGCTGCACTGCAAGAGTTTTTTCACCTCAATGCATGGAATTCATTGAGGTGAAAAACCAGGAAGGTTTACAATCCCTTTAAGGAAACCATTCAAAAGAAGAATATCAATCCATGCTCAGGCTGACTATACCTACGGTCCCTACATTTAATTTTCAATGATATATATCTATATAGTTAAAATAATGTATATAGAAAATGTAAAAAAATAAATAAAAATGGATGTTCAACTTCATCCCTAAAGCTGGGTATACACGTGCAGTTTGATTTTTTGCTCCACCAGCGGGTTGAACGAAAAAAACATCACAGATCCCCACAAGCGAGGTGTATGCAGGAATCTCTTCCACTGCACTATTGTTTTCTGACAGCGGGGACTTCCCCCATCAGAATACACTGATCAACAATGCAGCCAATGGCTGATTGAATGCTGGTTTTTCAGCAGCACTGTTTGAACAGAGAGAGGTACACACGGGTCAAAATTCAGCCAGCTCCTGCAGGCCCATCTTAATTCCGTCCGTTTTACCAATTTCATCGCTCTTTAGCGGTCAGGTATGGGCCAGTCCTATTTATTGCCCTTTCCTCTTGGGTATGGAAAACAAGCAGACATAAGAAAAAATGCTGTAAGAGCAAGACTGTAGACATTGTTTATTTCACAGCAGATTATCACCTTCACCATAGACTTAACTTTCTTCACATGATCTGTTCCTGGAATGCATGAGGCTTTTAGGTTTGAGATTACATTTTACAGCTGCTATTTCCTTGCCAAAAATTAAAATATCCATTACATTAAAAAAAAAGTATTTTCAATTACTGTTAAGACTTATTACTGTAACATTAACCAGAAAGTATTCTTGGATGTAATCTTCACAGGCTTCAAGCTTAATGTGGGGGGTGGGGGGGTGGGGGTGGGGGGGACAGTGTATGGCCAGGTTTGTACATCTCTAACAGTAAGGCTTGCGCCTAAGGCCTTTCACACTTGTGCTACTCCAAAGTTGCACGATTTTGACAAGTCAGTCATACGACTGTGGATCCGACTTTGCCCCACGACTTGAAGTACAACTTCAATGAGCACGGACGCGACTTTGATTACCAAATAATTAGGGGGAACTCCACAGCAGGAAAGGGGGTGGGGACGAGCGAGCCCCCCCCCCCCTCCTGAGCCGTACCAGGCCGCATGTCCTCAACGTGGGGGGTGGGTGCTTTGGGGCAGGGGGGCCCTGCCCCCCGCCCCAAAGCACCTTGCCCCCATGTTGATGAGGACAAGAGCCCCTTCCCGACAACCCTGGCCGTTGGTTGTCGGGGTCTGCGGGCAGGGGGCTTATCGGAATCAGGGAGCCCCCCACCCTATGTGAATAAGTATTCTGCTCTCCGGTTCCTTCTGCCAGGCTCCTCTGCTATCTTCTTGCAGCTCTTTTACTAGCGTTGGCCCGGTCTTCTCCTTTGTCTTCTTCCGATGTTGACACGATGCTCTCTGCCACTGTAAGCTAAGTGCGCAACGATTTATATAGGCATGGGGCGTGGTCACCGGGTGATGTCACCCGGTGACACCGCCCCCTTATGACGTCAGAGTCCCATCATGCCCGGGCTGTGACGTCATAAGGGGGCGGTGTCACCAATCTCCATGCCTATATAAATTGTTGCACACCGCGCACATGGCATTACAGTGGCAGAGAGCATTGTGTCAACATCGAAAGAAGAGAAGAGGGAAGAAGGCAGCAGAGAAGACCGGGCCAATGCTAGTAAAAGAGCTGGAAGAAGACACCAGAGAAGTCGGAAGAGACCCCCGAAGTCGGAGGAGGACCCCCCGAAGTCGCCTAATAAAATTACTTTAAAAACCTGTCTAGTGTGTTTTTTTTTATTGACACTTTTCCCCCCAGGTGAATGGGTAGGTGTACAATGTACCCTATACTCATTCACATAGGGTGGGGGGCCGGGATCTTGGGGCCCCCTTATTAAAGGGGCTCCCAGATTCCAATAAGCCCCCCGCCCGCAGACCCCGACAACCAACGGCCAGGGTTGTCGGGAAGGGGCCCTTGTCCTCATCAACATTGGGGCAATGTGCTTGAGGCAGGGGGGGCTCGCTTGCTCGCTTGTCCCCACCCCCTTTCCTGACCGTCCAGGCCAGTGCTCGGATAAGGGTCTGGTATGGATTTTGGGGGGACCCCATGCCGTTTTCGGCGTGGGGGTTCCCCTTAAAATCCATACCAGACCGAAGGGCCGGTATGCTCATAAAGGGGGAACCCATGCCTTTTTTTTTTTTTTAAATTGCCGTGGAGTTCCCCTTTATGCACATTTCGCATGCCAAAGTCGGATCAGTTAATACGGAATCCGACTTCAGAAAAAAGGTAGTGCAGGAACTACTTTGAAGTCAGCATGACTTAAAGTCGTGCCAATATGAATGGTAGTTATTCAAAATCATGGAGAATGACTTGTCATGAGATTTTGCAGTCCAAAATTGTGGGACAAGTCGAATAAGTGTGAAAGAGGGCTAATGCAGGACATCTGAGTTTAACTTATCACTATCAACATCCAACAAGCACTAAGGGCTTATGCTGGCCATACACTATACAAAAAATCAGGCCGAACCCATTTTCGAAAAACGAACATTTGGCCATGAGTGCAAACAATAGTGCCATCATGTAATGACCGATAAATCATCCAGTGGACATAAATGAATGCATTTTTGTTCTTTTTTTACATATACCTAGTGCAGACAGTTCAGACAGGAAACACATTAACCTTTCAATTTATCATTTGTCAGAAAATTTCCAAACTTGTCCTTTGTTTTTTCGGCTCAAAAACGTCCCAACGATTATTGATTTTGTGCCCATTAACTGGCCGAAAAACGAACAAACTGTCTAAATTACCGATTTTCGGACGATTTTTCGTATAGTGTATGGCCAGCATTAGTCTTCATGTCACACATTCCAGTGCTTTTTCCCTGTACAAAGCTGTTCAACGCCAATCAGTGGCCTCCAGCACTTGAGTCAATCTGTAGTCAGGATGTTTTAAGGGGGCCAATGCACAAACTGCATGCCGTTCAAGCAACATATCCACAAGTTAGCAATCGTAACCCTTGTGTTCTCCATGAATATATTATATATATATAATGTTTGGGGGTTCTTCGTAATCTTCTAGCAAAAAATACTAATTTAAACTTGTAAACAAATATCAGAAAAAGGCCTGGTCCTTAACTGGTTAAAGTGGTTATAAACCTGAGTCAAGAAATCTGAGCAAAGCACATATATCTGTAGTGTTTACTTATCTCTCTCCAAAGCTGTGTGTGTGGTTTCTCTCTGGTGCTTCCCTGCTCTGTAATCAGCATGAGTCACTTCTGAGAAGTGTTTCCGCCACATGAGATACATTTGTGCCGGTGGGGGAGAAAGAGCTCAGAACAGAGCCGGTGTCTTGTCGAATACAGTCCCCTATCCAGAAGTGTCCGCCCTGTAGTGCGCAGGCGCAGTACGGAGGACAAACGAGACGCCGAAAGTCTCCGAAGTTCAACAGCTGATCGTCAGCTGTACACGGCGCCTGCGCATTTATTCTTACCCTATGTCCAGGATCATTCCCTACTATCCAAGTGGACATAGAGTTAGAATAAATAGTTGCCGAGCGCAGCGAGGCCGTGCCCGAAGCGTGGCGAGCGAAGCGAGCCCGCGAGGGGCCCTCTTGCACAGCCATCGCTAACAGGTGCCCGAGCGCCGTGTACAGCTGATGGTCAGCTGATCAACTTCGGACATTTTCGGCATCTCCTGCTGCTCCGTACTGCGCAGGCGCTGCGCCTGCGCAGTACGGGGCGGACACTATCTGATAGGAGGACACTATATGTCAGAACACCGGTCTATTCACAACACAGTTGTTGTTCTGCTGTGTTGAGGGGGTGTGCCTTTCCTCCAACCAGCTCTCACACACTGTAACTGAAGTCTCTCCTCCCTGCTGCTAACAGATGAAGAAAGATTTTTTTAACACAATCTGCATTTTTGAAGGGATGTAGACAAGAGAAGACTGTAGATAAACAAGTAAAACCTATGTAGAACGATGTGTATCATCTGAGGCTGTTCACTTCACTGGGTATATGTGAGGGTTTACATCCACTTTAAAGTGGTAGTCCCCAAATCTAAAATGTTGTGGCTGTACCATACGCACCATTCTACTAGATGCACGTGCCATACACCGTGCACCACTCATGGTAGTTGTACCCAACATACAGTGGGGACGGAAAGTATTCACACCCCCTTAAATTTTTCACTCTTTGTCATATTGCAGCCATTGGCTAAAATCATTTAAGTTCATTTTTTTCCTCATTAATGTACACACAGCACCCCATATTGACAGAAAAACACAGAATTGTTGACATTTTTGCAGATTTATTAAAAAAGAAAAACTGAAATATCACATGGTCCTAAGTATTCAGACCCTTTGCTCAGTATTTAGTAGAAGCACCCTTTTTATCTAATACAGCCATGAGTCTTTTGGGAAAGATGCAACAAGCTTTTCACAACTGGATTTGGGGATCCTCTGCCATTCCTCCTTGCAGATCCTCTCCAGTTTTGTCAGGTTGGATGGTAAACGTTGGTGGACAGCCATTTTTAGGTCTCTCCAGAGATGCTCAATTGGGTTTAAGTCAGGGCTCTGGCTGGGCCATTCAAGAACAGTCACGGAGTTGTTGTGAAGCCACTCCTTCGATATTTTAGCTGTGTGCTTAGGGTCATTGTCTTGTTGGAAGGTAAACCTTCGGTCCTGAGCACTCTGGAGAAGGTTTTTGTCCAGGATACCCCTGTTCTTGGCCGCATTTATCTTTCCCTCGATTGAAACCAGTCGTCCTGTCCCTGCAGCAGAAAAACCCCCCCACAGCATGATGCTGCCACCACCATGCTTCACTGTTGGGACTGTATTGGACAGGTGATGAGCAGTGCCCGGTTTTCTCCACACATACTGCTTAGAATTAAGGCCAAAAAGTTCTATCTTGGTCTCATCAGACCAAAGAATCTTATTTCTCACCATCTTGGAGTCCTTCAGGTGTTTTTTTTAGCAAACTCCATGCGGGCTTTCACGTGTCTTGCACTGAGGAGAGGCTTCCGTCGGGCCACTCTGCCATAAAGCCCCGACTGGTGGAGGGCTGCAGTGATAGTTGACTTTCTACGACTTTCTCCCATCTCCCGACTGCATCTCTGGAGCTCAGCCACAGTGATCTTTGGGTTCTTTTTTACCTCTCACCAAGGCTCTTCTCCCTGGATAGCTCAGTTTGGCCGGACAGCCAGCTCTAGGAAGGGTTCTGGTCGTCCCAAACGTCTTCCATTTAAGGATTATGGAGGCCACTGTGCTCTTAGGAACCTTAAGTGCAGCAGAAAATTTTTTGTAACCTTGGCCAGATCTGTGCCTTGCCACAATTATGTCTCTGAGCTCTTCAGGCAGTTCCTTTGACCTCATGATTCTCATTTGCTCTGACATGCACTGTGAGCTGTAAGGTCTTATATAGACAGGTGTGTGGCTTTCCTAATCAAGTCCAATCAGTATAATCAAACACAGCTGGACTCAAATGAAGGTGTAGAACCATCTCAAGGATGATCAGAAGAAATGGACAGCACCTGAGTTAAATATATGAGTGTCACAGCAAAGGGTCTGAATACTTAGGACCATGTGATATTTCAGTTTTTCTTTTTTAATAAATCTGCAAAAATGTCAACAATTCTGTGTTTTTCTGTCAATATGGGGTGATGTGTGTACATTAATGAGGGGAAAAAAATGAACTTAAATGATTTTAGCAAATGGCTGCAATATAACAAAGAGTGAAAAATTTATTGGGGTCTGAATACTTTCCGTCCCCACTGTATGTGCAAACTTTTGAATGACCACTTTGAAGGACCACTTTAAAGAGAAGTATGGGTTTCTTTTTTTTTCCCATTCATACTTACCTCGGTGGATGCAGCACCCGGTGCCTCTGCACTGAAGACCGAGCGATCGAACATCACTGATCGCTCTGCCTTCACAGCTATATGAGCAGAGATCTGTAGACTGTCAGTCACAGCCCTCTGCTCATCTCTCTCCTCGCTCACTGGAGCACCTGGCGGATGCAGACTCTTATTATTGGGGTGACGCAGTGCCTGGACTGATATCTGTGATGTCTGCTGAAAACAGGTCACAGGCATGCAAAATGAATTGCACTCCTGTGATCCATAGGAGAAGTCCAGCCAAAAGGAGCTCCTCCTTTAAAGCGGAGTTGCACCCAAAAGTGAAAGTTCCACTTTAAGCACTCCTTACCCCCTGACATGCCACATATGGCATGTATTTTTTTGGTCACACACAAGCAAGGTGTGTTTGTGCGTGACCTAGTTTGACAGGTACCTGCTCCCACTTCCGCTTGGGCTGCCTAGGCAGCTGGAGTGGAAGTTCACCTCTCCCCCTCCCCGCAATCTTCTGGGACATGTCCCAAAAGATTGCCCAACCAATGGGGAGGCACTGCGCGACTCACACATGCGCAGTGCGCACCCGACTGACAGCGCAAGCTGTCACAGTCGGGTGCCCACACTTGCAATGCCAGCGCCGGGGAGAGACGAGTGAGAGCCGGGCAGCCGCATCGCTGGACCACGGGACAGTTGAGTGTGTGTTTATTAAAAGTCAGCAGCTACACTTTTTGTAGCTGCTGACTTTAAATAAACACAAAAAGGGCTGGAACTCCGCTTTAACTATTAAAATTAAAGAGGAGCTACAGTCTCCTCATCTAAATGTAAAGAAAAACATAATCAGGACTCTTATGAAGTGCTTCATCTAATATGGCTATTGTCTTAAATGTCGACGCACCGATTTGCCCAAACTCTAGAGGAACTACAGCAGGAAGTAAGCAGCAACTCTGCCTGTAATCGTGTCATTTCATTTTTTTAAATAACAAATGCCAGAAGCAGAGTACGCTCGTTGACTCCTGGGAATGATGACACCGATATCCCAGGAGTCAACGGGACATCTTTTATAACATACATCGATTCGGCGGACTGAAACTAAAGTGGCAGGAATATTTAAATATAAAAGGTAATTATAAAAAAAAAAAAAAAAAAAAGGCAATTTCAAAAAAATTTAAGAGAGGAATTACCTTCAACATGGGTCATGCTTTATTAAAGAGGGTGAAGATCTGCTTAAGGTCCCTTTCCACATGGGGTGGACTCCGCTTGCTCAGCGGGGAATATGTCCTCTTATTTCCGCTGAGCAGGCAGATGGTTGGTCCAGGTCTGCTCCGCATACGCAGAGCGGATACAGACACCACACGCTCTCTTCTATGGGCGGTCGGATGAAAATAAACTGCCTGTCCTTTTACCCCGACTGGCATTCGAATGGATCTCCATCCGTCTGTTTTTAGCATATCGGATAGTTTGTAGGCGGGTGTAAACGGACACACCCATTTACACCCGCCGCTCCACAGAAGAGAATGGAGGATCCGATCGGGTCCACCTGAAATAATGACAGGTAGACCCGATAGGCCTGCTCATGTGAAAAGGACCCCAATTGTCCACACCAACTATTAAAAAAATGTTGCTAGAAGAGCATAGTAAAAAGAGAAGACTTACAAAAATGGCGGGGATAGGCAATTATAACGAAGTGAGAAAATACAGAAAAATGTGTGACATAATAAATATGGGAAATTTGAACCTGAACTCTAAATAGACACAAGATAGTTTTGTTGTCCGATCCTAATAAAATACCACAAATCCCAGAAACATTCTAACAGCTCATACTAGAAATGATATGTTTTTCTTGTAATACTTCGATCGGCACAAAAATGCCAGCTCCAACATTCCAGACACATTAAGCATCCAAACTTTATTTTCTGGCACATAGCCGCTGTTTTGAGATGTTGACGTGTTCATAAGAGAAGCAGCCGATTAGCAAATGATATGTATGCATATTCTGTTAAAATGCATCACATGTCTGAACTCCTGACACTGGATCTCGTGCTGCAGCCATATTTCCCCCAGGCTCCTGGTGAAGTCATCAAAGACTAACTCCATGACTAATTAGACCATCAGAAAAGACTTGTGACCAGCAAAACAAAACTGTCTAAATCGAATGCAGTGAACTGCAGGGATACAGATTTTATTGTCTATTCTTAAACCTTGTTAAGAAATGTTGTGCCCCTTTCCTTCCAATAAGTAAGGAATTATCCAACTTTAAAAGGCCATGAATGGCCTGATAAAAACAAGGGATGTGCCCAATTCTAGAAGTTCCAAAAAAGTTCAGGCTATTGACTAAGGGAATTATCCATTTGTCTATGGGTATCAAAACGTTTTTTCCCCCTCACTCCTACAAATTGGGCCATGTTTTGAGGGGAATTTGCTTTGCTCTGGATTGGGAGTTTAGAGGTTTTTGTTTTTAGTTTTCGATGGCATAAGTAGGAGAGAGAATGGTAAGGCTTTAAATGGTGTCTGTGTCCCCACACTGGTGGGACACAGATAATAATATTCTGACAGTTGTTTTAAACCTATCAGAAAGTGTAGTCTTTGACATACACTAGCAGCTCCTAAACTTGAGTTTAGGAGCTTTTGGCATTTTTTTTTGCCAAAGCTCCTAAACGCAACTCCATAAAAGCTCATGTGTCCATGTACACATGGGCTTTTAGCAGAGCTTAGGAGCTACTGCGGTTAGATGAGGTTCAACATCCCTCTCCTCAACCTGATCACTTTCAGGATAGGAACGTTTTGACTGCCGACCGCCGAAAAACGCAAAACGTAGCTAAACCATGTTAAAGTCGCAATAAGATTTTGCCACGTTTTACGTTTTCCTGCTGCTAATGACGGCCAAGTGTACATGAAGCCTTATTGGTTCCTTTTTCTATGCTGGGGTATAGGGGTGAATTTCCCGTCCCTATATCCACAGACTGCAAGACAAAAAAGGGCAATAATACAGGCAGCATAGTGGCTAAATGGTTAGCACTTACTCCTGGCAGCACTAGGGTCATCGGTTCTAATCCCAATCACAATACTCTATGCATGGAAATGGCATGTTCTCTCTGTGCCTGCATGGGTTTCCTCTGGGTACCCTGGTATTCTTCCACACTACAAAGACATACTGGTTAATTGGCTCCTGTCTGGATCGGCCCTAGTATGTATGAAAGTGAGTTAGGGACCTTAGATTAGGGCTCGACGGTGACCACAGACTAAGTCTCAGTGCCTGGGCACCCATCAGCCCATTCACCGCCGGCACCAGGTGCAAGCAACTCCCACTGTCCGAATGGACAGCTTCGGTTCGGGTGCCTCATACAGCCCGCCGCCATAGGGTACCGATCACACAGTACATCCCTTCCCCGTACAGGCTGGAAACCTCTATCACTATCCAGGCAGATGATACCAGCTTTCCTCCGTGTGTGAGCGTGCTCCCAGCTACCGAGATTAATCAGAGAACGCGTGCACAAGAGGCACGTCAAAGATCGGGGTACATACCCTGTGGTGTCAGTAAGTGCAAGGGATTTCATGTGTCACGGAGGGAGGTGTCAGGGGGGTGCAGAGCTGTATCCTGTAGTGTCATAGGGGAGGGGGGCTATTCTGTGTTGACATGCACGGAGGGGTGTCCATAGGTGGGGAGGGAGGGTATCCTGTGGTGTAATGTGATGTTGGAGGAGAGTTCATGTGGTGTCACTGAAGTGACCAAGTGCAGAGGGCTATCCTGTGGTGTCACAGAGGAGGGCAGGGACTGATGTGATTGTACAATATAGATGTAAAGTGTTTCGTTAAATGTTGGTGCTATATAAAATAAGTATCTGTGATAAATGAAATTACAACTCCAAAGATACCAGATATGGATGTCCCATCTTGCCCTGGCTATCATGCCACTTCCCAATATTATAGTGCGGTGATGAAGATTCGATTTTAGGAGACAGATAGAAGAGTTCCTTTCCGAAACAGTTTCACACACTGATGAGCTCTTGAGGTAGCCTCAGTGTTTTACTACATCACGAATCCTGAATACACCACATCTAATCATGCCCTCTATGTTCAACCTACATGTGCTGATCACAGGATCTGCAACTAACTGCAGTCATGACCAACAACCCAGGAAATATGGAACCGCCACAGCTCCTAATATTTAGCACTACCCGGAAAACATGGAACCACCAGAGCTCCTAATAATTAGCACAACCTGGAAAACATGGAACCACCAGAGCTCCTAATAATTAGCACAACCTGGAAAACATGGAACCACCAGAGCTCCTAATAATTAGCACAACCCAGAAAACATGGAACCACCAGAGCTCCTAATAATTAGCACAACCTGGAAAACATGGAACCACCAGAGCTCCTAATAATTAGCACAACCCAGAAAACATGGAACCACCAGAGCTCCTAATAATTAGCACAACCTGGAAAGCATGAACCCACCACAGCTCGTAATAATTAGCACTGTACATCTAACAAGAATTGTCAAGATTCTCCATGACCCATATAGTCAGGTTAACTGTCTGTAGGAAATTATTAAAACCATCACTGGTGGGAAGCAGAGGCAATTGTCAATCTTTTAGGATCCCTGTAGGGAATCACTATTCGGCCTTTTCACAGAAATGAAGCAAAACTGTAAAAAAATAAAAATAAAAATAAATTATGTATATTTCACACCATACAAACTCAACAGAAAAAAATAAAAATGTGATTAGATTCCCTTTGAAGAGCTCAAATATCCAGACTTCACTGCCCATGGCAGCTGCTGACCTCCTTCCTCAGTGTCTGCCACCAACTGTGATAAGCTTCCACAGCTCTTCCCATTATTGTGCCCATCTGTCAGTGCTTCAAGCTTCTTCGGGCAGGGAACACACTTTTACAGGAGATTCCCACACTGAAATACACAATTACACCTCTTCCTAAACAAGATAAACAGCAATAATCTGTATGTTTCTAAAGTGTAGGATGTCTTCAAAGAAACCTTAATACAACCAGAACCATAGAAGATTCTCTAGAGAATAAAAGAGTCCTTGCTGGAACCTGTTAATCTCAAATGGGGATTAATCAGCCTTCCCTTTTAATCAGAATGCTTGACAACAGTTTATTAACCAGTTTGCTGCTAACAGTACAAAAATATCAACTAAAATGAAGGAACTTCTTTGAAAAAAAGATTTTTAAGCAGGCCCTATGTGTTATGGCAAACGAGGAAAAGGACAACTGAACCAGACTGACTTTTCCACTACGGTTGGATAAGATTGCTAGCATCCATTAAAGGGCTCTTTACATGGAGTGGGGTCTGGTCTGATCTGAAAGGGGATCTGTGAACCGATCCCCTGCTGAATCAGAGCAGAACGGAACGGATGTCAGTTTTTCTTTACATCCGTGTCTTCAGTTTGTGCCCGACAGACAATGGACCTGTGATAGATCTATGGGTGGCCAAATGTAATCAAACTTTGCTGTCATCTTACATCAGGCTACCTCCAAATCATCATCTTTAGGTTTGAAAACAAAGAAAAGAATGCAGACCTTTTCGTTTTTTTTTTTTTTTTTTTTTTTTTTTTAAGACCAGGACAAACTCAGAGTAGGCAGGTGTAAACAGACAACAGTCCATTTATATCCACATGCTGCTTCCAATTAGGTCTGCCTGAAAAACTGACAAGCGGACCTGACCAGAAAGCCAATATGAATGGGCCCTAACAACTGTTTGTAGATTTAAACAACTGTACAGTACAATTGTTGGCTGGAAGACAGAATCCCATAATAAGGGGCTGGACTAATGCAAGGAGCCAGGTAGCCAAAAATTACAGCTGATACCTAATGACCCTTTTACATGAGCAGACCGATCAGTTACCCGGTCAGTTTTTCAGAAGGATGGGGATCCTTGGGAAACTCAGCAGAAACCATTGGCAGACCGGGGCCAAGCAGAGCTCTGTGTCTGAATGGACAATGTCCATTCAAAGCAGCAAGCTTGCTCGAACGCCCCCATAGCACGCAGCTTGCTATTGGGGGCACTCAGCAGGGAGGGAGAAGAGCACTGGCAAGGGACCCAAAAAGATGAGGATCAGGACTGCTCTGTGAAAAACCATTACACAGAGCAGGTAAGTATAACATGTTTGTTATTTAAAATAAATCATAACCTTTACAATCAGTTTAATGTTGCGCGTTTTATAGCTTTGAACAGGTGTGAATGGAACCTTCAACTGGAGATCCAAACATTGCTGAAAGCATGCGGTTTACATACAACTGCTGCCATACTCTGCACGCTTCATCTGATCAACACACAATTTGTACAAGATACAGACACGGGCTCTTAGGAAGCAGGCACAACACAGAAAGACCCCCATGACTAAGCTCTGGGGGGTGGAGTGAAACGCCTTGGGGGGGCGTGGCCTGGATGGAGTCCAGGCTGAGGTTGTCACTCTACACACCACTTCAGGACACCTAGATGTGTGAATTTTAGGGGCCACCCCATTGTTCTCTGAAGCCTTATAGGAACCAGGACGGGCTCCATCCCCTGTCAGCACTCTAGCAGCGGCTGCAAAAGCATTGATTACATACCCCTTTACCAATGAGCCTGAGCGGCGCGCGCGCACACACACATTTCCTACAACACAGAAAGCCCTGCCATCAGTATTCTTAGCTGTGTGACTGACAGGAATAGCGGCTGACCATAAAGACTTGTCTGGTCTCCCAGAAATACAGTTCAGCCAGGGATGTCTACTTCATCCAATCCTGCCAACAAACATGGGAGCTGCCAAACAGATCCTTCCAGCTGAGAATGAAAAGATGGGGCGATGATCCTCAAATTAGCATAGAGATGTAGAATCGTAGTGCACTAAATATCAGCATACAGAATGAATGGGTACCCCCTGAGTCGGGCGGCAGGGACAGTAAAGATCAGCGTGATCTGAGCAGACAAGGTCACACAAGCATTCACATTACACTAAAGTCCCATCATCTGCTTCATTACAGGGGGAGAATAAATCACACCTCATAAGTATAGATCTGAAAGAGATTGTAACGTCTTTGATGGGTTCACGACTGACTATCCAATCTGATTGTACAATCTCCTTTGGATCTACCATCAACTAAGTCATAAGAGGACACAACTACCCGAGTATTGGGAGTACCCGAGTAGTGTGGATCATTAGCACATGAGTATTGAGTGTACCTGTGGGCTGCGATTGCCTGTGTATTGTATTGTTGAGTACTAGTGTCAGGAAGCTAGTTGTTAATTTGGACAGTGTATAATCACCAATCCTCATTAAATTAGTAGGTGCGATGCCCGGCGGGTGTGACACATCTTGCGGCGTGTATGCGTTCTTTGATCATCTGATCGAGGGCAAATATTGCTGTGCAAAACGTAAGCACATTGTTTCCCTGGAAGCCCAGGTTCTGAATCTAAGGAAACAACTGTCAGTACTGAGAAGACCCTCCATACTAAAGGAGAGCAAGGAACGTACCTGGCAGGGGCCAGCACAGAGGCAGGTGGGGACAAAAGAGGTGCAGGCACTAGAAAAAAGTAGATGGGTGACAGTTAGGAAGGTTAGAGGTGAAAGTGCCAGGGAGGCCGATCCTGCGCTGGAACATCCCAATAAGTATGCTTATTGGGATGAGTTGAGTGACATTGGTGAAACCAGTCAGGGACCAGTACCGCTGGAACTGAGGGGCTCCCCTACTTGCCAGGGGAAGAACTCCTCTAGTGAGGGGGGGGGGGGGGAGGCGAAGGGAAAGGAAAGACAGATTCTGGTAGTAGGGGGACTCAATTCTTAGAAGGACTGAGAGGGCAATCTCTGACAAAAACCTGAAGTGCCGAACTGTATGTTGTCTACCGGAGGCTCGGGTTCCGCATATCACGGATCTGGTGGACAGATTACTGGGAGGGGGTGGCAAAGACACGGCTGTCATGATGCACCTTGGCACCAATGACAATGTCAGAGGCAGATGGCGTGTCATAAAGAACGATTTTAGGGACTTAGGAGCTAAATTGAGGAAAAGGACCTCCAAGGTAGTATTCTCAGGAATACTACCGGTACCTCGAGCCACATCAGAAAGGCAGAAAGAGATTAGGGAAGTAAACAAGTAGCTGGTGTAGTAAGGAGGGGTTTGGGTTTCTGCAGAACTGGGCCGACTTCTCAGTCGGTCGCCAGTTCTATAGAGGAGATGGACTGCACCTAAATGAGGAGGGTGGAGATCTGCTGGGAGTTAAGATGGCCGAAAGATGGGGGGGGGGGGGTGTTCAGCGCAGAACATTATCCAGAGGGCAGTATCGGGAGCATTAGCGGTAGGTTGACTAAAGCACATAAACCCGAGGTAAATATAGTAACAAGTCCTATTTGCTATCTCGGAACTCAATAAGAGAACAGTATGCGACCAGTCTAAACTACGTGCCATGTTCACCAATGCCCCCTAACCTGAGGGAGGAGGGGGAGACGGATCTCCTATCACAAATTGGATTATCAGCAAGGATGGGAAGTGTTATCATAATGGGGGATTTTAATTATCCAGACAGACTGGGTGGAGGGAACCACGCATTTGTCTAAGGCTCACCAGTTCCTAAATGTCTTGCAGGACAATTTCATGGGTCAGATGGTAGCCGTGCCAACTAGAAACAAAACGTTACTAAACCTACTGATTACCAACAATACAGACCTGATCACAGATGTGGAAATAAGGGGCAATTTAGGAAACAGCGATCACAGGTCAATTAGCTTCAGTATAAATCACACAAATAGGAAACATAAGGGGAATACAAAGACATTACATTTCAAAAGAGCAACCTTCCCTAAATGATGAACCTTGCTAGAAGATATAAAAATTGAAGATATAAATTGGGATAAAATCTTAGGAACAAAGAACTTGGAGGAGAGATGGGTTTGCTTTAAGAACATATTAAATAAGGGCATTAGCCAGTGCATCCCATTGGGAAATACATTTAAAAGAGTAAACAAAAGTCCTGAATGGCTTAACTCCAATGTAAAAATGCATATACAGTAAAAGGAAAAGGCCTTCAAAAAATACAAGGCTGAGGGATCATCATCAGCATTTACAAAGAATGCAACAAGAAATGTAAGGGTGCAATTAGGGCGGCTAAAGATAGAACACAAAAGACACATAGTGGAGGAGAGCAAAAAAAAAAAAATCCTAAGAAATCCTTTAAGTATATAAACAGGAAAAAGGAGGACAGACTGTATTGGCCCCATAAAGAACGAGGAAGGAGATTGGATTACAAAGGGTGGGGAGATGGCGAGGGTACTGAATTTATTCTTCTCCTCAGTCTTCACGAGGGAATCGGGGGAGCTTCAGTAACCAAAACTACAGTGTTTATCCTCATGACACATCACATGAAGCACCCTCATGGTTAACAGAGGACAGAATTAGAAATAGACTTGGAAAAATGTACCATTAATAAGTCACCGGGACCAGATGTCAATAGGGAACTCAGTCAAGTAATTGCCAGACCATTGTTCCTAATTTTTACTGACACTCTAATGAATGGAATGGTACCAGCTGATTGGAGAAAAGCCAATGTAGCACCAATATTTAAAAAAGGGCCAAAATACATCCCTGGAAATTACAGACCAGTCAGCCTAACATCAATAGTATGCAAGCTCTTGGAGGGGATAAGGGACTATATACAAGATTTTAGTAATGAAAACGGTATCATTAGCAGTAATCAGCATGGATTCATGAAGAATCCTTCTTGCCAAACCAATCAATTAACATTCTATGAGGAGGTGAGCTGCCATCTAGATAAAGGAAGGCCCGTAGACGTGGTGTATCTGGATTTTGCAAAAGCATTTGACGCAGTTCCCCATAAAAGTTTATTATTATTATACAGGTTTTATATGGCACCAACAGTTTGCGCAGCGCTTAACAAAATAAAGGCACACATTACAGTTATATTACAATCTGGTACAAGAGGAATCAGAGGGCTCTGCTCGTTAGAGCTTACAATCCAAAAAACTAAGTAAGATCCATTGGCATGGACCATAGGGTAAGCTAACTGGCTACAAGGGCAAGTTCAGAGGTGATAAATGGGGAGTACACAGAATGGTCAGGGGTGGGTAGTGGGGGGTCCCCCAGGTTTCTGTGCTGGGACCAATCCTATTTAATGTGTTCATAAATGACCTGGAGGATGGGTTGAAAAGTTTAATCTCTGTATTTGCAGGCGATATTAAGCTAAGCAGGGTAATAACTTCTCTGCAGGATGTGGAAACCTTGCAAGAAGATCTGAACAAATTAATGGGATGGGCAACTACATGGCAAATTATGTCTAATGTAGAAAAATGTAAAATAATGCATTTGGGTGGCAAAAATATGAATGTAATCTGCTCACTGGGGGAAGAACCTCTGGGGGAATCTAGGATGGAAAAGGACCTGTGGGTCCTAGTAGATGATAGGTTCAGCAATAGCAAGCAATACCATGCTGCTGCTCACAAAGCAAACAGAATATTGGCATGCATTAAAAAAGGGGATGAACTCCCGAGATATAACGATCATTCTCCCACTCTATAAGACTCTGGTCCGGCCTCACCTGGAGTATGCTGTCCAGTTCTGGGCACCAGTCCTCAGGAAAGATGTACTGGAAATGGAGCAAGTCCAGAGAAGGGCAACAAAGCTAATAAAGGGTCTGGAGGATATTAGTTATGAGGAAAGGTTGCGAGCACTGAACTTATTCTCTCTGAAGAAGAGACGCCTGAGAGGGGATATGATTTCAGTTTACAAATACCGTACTGGTGACCCCACAATAGGGATAAAACTTTTTCACGGAAGGGAGTTTAACAAGACATGTGGCCACTCATTAAGATTAGAACAAAAGAGATTTAACCTTAGACTGCATAGAGGGTTCTTTACTGTAAGAGTGGCAAGCATGTAGAATTCCCTTCCACAGGCGGTGGTCTCAGCGGGGGGGCATCGATAGTTTCAAAAAACTATTAGATAAGCACCTGAACGACCGCAACATACAGGGATATACAATGTAATACTGACATATAATCACATAGGTTGGACTTGATGGACTTGTGTCTTTTTTTTCAACCTCATCTACTATGTAACTAATCAATCCCATCAATTTGTATTGAATTAAAGTGGATTGTAAAGTCTCTTTTTTTTCCTAAAAATAATAAACCTTCTATACTTACCTGCTCTGTTGCAGTGGTTTTAAACAGAGCAGCCTAGATCCTCCTCTTTTCGATTCCTCTTTGCAGCCCCTGGTGCCTCCCTCCTGACAAGTGCCCCCACAGCAAGCAGCTTGCTATGGGGGCACCTGAGCCGAGCTGCAGCTCTGTGTATGCATTCAAACACAGAGCTGCGGCCCGGCCCCGCCCCCTTTCTCTCCAAATTGGCTGACTAACTTTGATTGACAGCAGCGGGAGCCAATGGCGCCACGTTGCTGTTTCAGCCAATGACGAGGGGAGTCCCAGGCAAACGAGACAACCCTATAACATCGCTGGATAGAGAATGGAGCTCAGATAAGCATTAGGGGGACTGCTGCACACAGAAGGCTTTTTATCTTAATGCTTAGAATGCATTAAGATAAAAAAACCTTGTGACTTTACAACCACTTTAAGCAGACCCTTGCACCGAATGGTTGATGTAGTAATGATCTTGCAGCTTGTTTACACTTGTTCGACACTCCTCTGAAAAGTAACCCACAGTAAATCTCCTTTCAAAAAGGTATCTGACATGTGGCTAGGAGGCAATATATCATCTACAGGACGCCTGTTTAACCCTTAGGATCCCACATCACCATGCAGCAAATCACACATTGCCGTGTGGCCCCATTCACTTGAATAGGTCATGTTTGGCAGCAGTACTGCACATCAAATAAGACCGGTGGTACAGTTTTTGTTGTGCTGTGTCAGTGTGTACCAACATGCAGTCAGTAAAACCTCAGCCTAACCTCATAATTTTACATCAACTGTTTAAACAAGGCGTAAAAGAGATTGTACAATCAGATTGTATAGCGGTATTAATCCCACAAACCAGAAATTTAATATATTGCAGCTTACCAATCATTAGATGTGGTGGCTGCATTTGTTTTCTTTTTTCCCTGGTGACCTAGCCTGTAACAAACCTCCTGTATCAGAGTCCCCCCCCCCCACTCTGGATGAAGGAGCACAGGGGGCACCTTTGAACAGCAGCATTGTCAGTCTGGGGGGAGGGGAGTGTAAGGCCCCTTTCACGCGGGGCAGATCCGCTGGACGGACTCCACTAGCTCAGCGAGGAATCACTCCGTTGACCAAGGATTGGTGATACGTTCGCCATGCATCCAGCGGATCGGATGAAAACAGACAGGCTTCAACCGATCTCCCCATAGAGAACAGTGGGGCTCTGACAGGTCCGTCCCTGCACAGTGAGTGGAGATGGACCCGTCAGAGCCCCGCTGTTCTCTACGGGGAGATCAGATGAAGCCTGTCCGTTTTCATACAATCCGCTGGATGGACGGCAAACATATCGGATGGCAGGGGGGTGTCAGCAGACACATCGCCACTGACATCTGCCTGCCCATAGAAGTCAATGGGTGGCACGCTCGTATACACCTGAAAAACAAACAGGTGGATCTGAGCAGGCCAATTGTGTGAAAGGGGCCTTAGGCCGGCCATACACAGTTCGAATCTCGGCTGGTTCATCAGGAACCAGCCAAGATTTGAACCATTAATAGGCAGGCTGAATGTACCAGGTTGATCGATTAACTTGGGAACAACCAGCCTGCCAGATTTCCATGCGACTATTGCTAGTGGCTGCTACAGCAGATAGCGATAATCATTGTCTTCTCCTGGCGGGACAGCTTCCCCCATCAAGAGAGGACAATTGCTCAGCAGGAGGGATTCCCGTCAACACTGTCTGTGTTAATGGGGGAATCATGCAAATTTCTTTCCTGCAACTAAATTTGCACTGTGTATGGCCAGCCTTAGCTGTACTAGCAGATTTAGATACACTAACAAAGTGAGGCTGAACTCCAGCTCACACTTTACAAAAAATTACAGTAATCAGTTTTGTTCCGTTTGGGATAAAGGTTATATTCACATAAAATCTGAACATTGTAAGCACTTCTGTCAGTGTTAAAGTGATTGTAAAGTCTAGTTTTTTGTTTTGTTTTTTTTTAAAGAAAAAATAAAATAACAAACATGTTATACATACCTCCTCTATGCAGTTGGTTTTGCACAGAGCATCCCGGATCCTCCTCTTCTCTGGTCCCTCTTTGCTGCTCCTGCCCTGGCTCCTATTGAGTGCCCCCACAGTCAGCATCTTCCTATGGGGGGCGCTGGAGCCGAGTCACAGCTCTGTTTGTCCATTCAGACACGGAGCCCCGACCTGGAACCCTCTCTCCCCTGATTGGCTGACTGATTGACTTTGATTAAGAGCCAATGGCACTGCTGCTGTGTCTCAGCCAATGAGGAAAAGTGTCCCAGACGGCTTAAACATTCGTGGACATCGCTGGAGAGAGATGGGGCTCAGGTAATTAGGGGGGTCCCGGGGAGGCTGCTACACACAAAAGGTTTTTTTATCTTAATGCATAGAACACATTAAAATAAAAAAAAAAACTTCTGCCTTTACAACTCCTTTAAATGGTTTGTCTTATCTCTCTAACTGCTACATCTGCAAGACAGCTTGTTCCATTGAAAAACAGACTTATGGCCCGTGCACACGATCTGAATATTGTACGGCTTTTTTCCACTTGAAAATGCACGTATGACAGAAAAAAAATAAAAATCAGAAGTGATGTCATGTGTTGTATTTGTATTGTTTTTTCAGATGACTATACTGACTAAACGAAAATCATACGATCCGGTATCATATGAGGAAAATGTCTGTGCTGGTCCGATCGAATAATATCGGATGAACTGTCGTGATCGGCTCTCGAAAGTAATGTACACACAATCCGAAAATCGTACGATTCTTCCTCGGACGACAGTTTTCGTACGACATTCGAATCGTGTGTACGTTACATTCGAGAACCGATCATTAAAAGAAAGTCTAAAAAACAAAACAAAAAAAACTAATGCAGCCATCACATAAGAATTGGTAAGCTGCAATATAATAAATGTTTGCTTTTGGGTTTAGTATAAGGCATGGCGATATGAAAATTCTGGTTGCCTGGCGTGTATACCTCTGTGGTGCAGACACAGCCCAGCATTTCCATACTCAGAAAGGACTGAAGCCCAGGGATGAGTATGACAGCCAGGAAAGCAGCATGTGACTGTGGGCATGCTGAGCCCTGTAGTCCCCCCTCCCATACTGTCCCAGTCTCACCTGCTGTGTGCAGACTCTCCTGTAGATAACACAGCGGGCAGCAATGCCGGTCCTGTTAGTATATGGCGGTGCAGGCTCTCCCTCTATACCGCCCACAGCCAGTACACAGGAGCGCTCCTCATTGCTCCGTCTACCCGGGACAGTCCCGCTGCCTCCTGCCAGCTCTGTATTGTTGTTACAGAAAAAACCCAAACAGGAAACGGAAAAGAGGATTAGACCGCTCTCCAATCACAGCGAGGAATCCCCTGAGTAGCGGGCCGGCCAGCCAATCAGCGAAAGCGGTTTCTGTCTGGTCCTGCATCCCGCTGGGTCTGTGATAGAAAGCAGCGCGGAGATCGCTCTCAAATCTGCTAGCCTCGGGGAGGAATGCAGCGCCGGAGGAACGAGCCAATTGGAAGTAAGGGATGGGGGACGTCACAATAGGAGAGGCGCGGCTTGGGTGTGTCTTTAGGACAGGGAGCCGAAGAATGAATTAGTAGTATACAATGTGGGCGGGGATATCGGTGTTTTGGTGAGCCTGAAGGGGGAGGAGCGGTTGTGACACATGTCACTTCGGCTGACCCCGCCTCATGTGTCCTCAGGATGCTGCTCTGTTAAAGGAGCACTCCATCAATTCCGATCGCCCCAGTGTATTCATTCACTTCCAATTCACCCAACTTTATTTACACTGCTGTGACTCTAAACACAAATAAATGACCAGCCACTGTGTTCCTTTAACCACTTAAGCTCCGGAAGATTTATCCCCTTCATGACCAGGCCATTTTTTTGCGATACGGCCATGCAACACAGTACCCAAAATTTTTTTTTATCCTTTTTTCCCCCACAAATAGAGCTTCCTTTTGGTGGAATTTGATCACCTCTGTGGTTCTTATTTTGTGTGCTATAAACAAAAAAAGACCGAAAAAAAAACTATATTTTTTACTTTCTGCTATAAAACATACCCAATAAATAAATGCAAAAAATCTAATTTCTTCATCAATTTCAGCCAATATGTATTGTGCTACATGTCTTTGGTAAAAAAAATTTCCAATAAGCGTATATTGATTGGTTTGCACAACAAGTTATAGTAGCGTCTACAAGCTATGGGATATTTTTATTTGTTTTTTATTTTTTACTAGTAATGGCGGCGATCAGTGACTTATAGCAGGACTGCGATATTGTGTTGGACACTCTGGACAATAACTGACACTTTTTGGGGACCAGTGACACTAATACATTGATCAGTGCTAAAAATATGCACTGTCACTGAACTAATGACACTGGCTGTGAAGGGGGTAACATCCAGGGTGATCTCAAAGGGTTAAATGTGTACCTGACCAGTGCTTTCTTACTGTGGGGGAGGCGCTTGTGCTAGTGGAAGGCATGGATCGGTGTCCCTGCTTTGCATACTTTGCAGAGACACAGGATCCATGCCTTCTGTACTGACAGAACAGTAAACAAGGCAGATCGCCATTCTATCTGTGTACTGAAGCATCGGCGGGTGCCGACAGACATCAAGTCCGCCGCCCCGGCCAATCAGCTCCCGCTGTGTCTAATCAGTGGGAGTTGGCCACAGATCGGATCCAGATTGGATTCTTTCTTTATATGTAAGTTATACGCTCGGCAAGCGGTTAATGACATCTGCAGACAGCGCCTTCCTGAAAAATATATTTGTATTTTCCTCTTCCTTTAGGGTACTTGGACACAGTAATCATCTATGAACTTCAGATTCCTGGCCGAACATTCCTGCATGAAAATGGATGGGCAGTATAGTAAATGTGCATATTCACGCCTTATGTGCGCACACAAGCATAATTCTTTTTTGTTGGAATGTATAAACTGGCCACTTTATTAGGTACACCTTGCTAGTACCAGGTTGGACCCCTTTTGCCTTCAGAACTGCCTTCATTCTTCGTGGCATAGATTCAACAAGGTGTTGGAAACATTCCTCAGAGATTTTGGTCCATATTGACATGATAGCATCACGCAGTTGCTGCATATTTGTCAGCTGCACATCCATGATGTAAATCTCCCGTTCCACTACATCCTATTGGATGAGATCTGGTGACTGTGGAGGCCATTGGAGTACATTGATCTCATTGTCATGTTCAAAAAACCAGTGGTGAGATGATTTGAGCTTTGTGATATGGTGCGTTATCCATGGTGCGTTAGACATCAGAAGATGGGTACACTGTAGTCATAAAGGGATGGACATGGTCAGCAATAATACTCAGGAAGGCCGTGGTGTTTAAACAATGCTCAATTGGTACTAAGAGACCCAAAGTGTGCCAAGAAAATATCCCCCACACCATTACACCACCACCAGCCTGAACCATTGATACAAGGCAGGATGGATCCATGATTTCATGTTGTTTACACCAAACTCTGACCTTATCATCTGAATGTTGCAGCTGAAATGGAGATTCATCAGACCAGGCAATGTTTTCCCAATCTTCTATTGTCCAATTTTGGTGAACATGTGCGAATTGTAGCCTCAGTTTTCTTTTCTTAGCTGAAAGGAGAGGCACCCGGTGTGGTCTTCTGCTGCTGTAGCCCATCTGTTTCAGGGATCAATGTGTTGTGTGTTTCAAGATGCTATTCTGTATACCTTGGTTATAACAATTGGTTATGTGAGTTACTGTTGCCTTTCTATCATCTAAAACCAGTCTGCCCATTCTCCTCTGACCTCAACAAGGCATGTTCGTCCACACAACTGCCACTCACTGGATATTTTCTCTTTTTTGGACCATTCTCTGTAAACCCCAGAGATGGTTGTGCATGGAAATCCCAGTAGATCAGAAGTTTTTGAAATACTCAGACCAGCCCGTCTGGCACCAACAACCATGCCATGTTCAAACTCACTTAAATCCACTTTCTTTCCCATTCTGATGTTCGGTTTGAATTTCAGCAAGTTGTCTTCACCATGTCTAGATGCCTAAATGCATTGAGCTGCTGCCATATGATTGGCTGATTAACAATTTGTGATACCAAGCAATTGAACAGGTGTACCTAATAAAGTGGCCAGTGAGTGTATATGTGTATGTGTGCATATATGCACATAAAATACTATTTTATACACAGCACATGTTTAGGCACCTATGTGAACAGGCACTACAACACCAATGGGCTGCATTTACATCAGTAAAAAATCAAAATGCACATATGCCTAAAAACATTGCGTTTTAAGGCATTGGTGAACAAGAAGCCTTAGGAGGGTGGCTACGTTCCCGCTATGTGGCCCCACTGTATCTGGGAACAAAGCCACCCTACTTAGATGGACTACATGAACGAGATCTTACTGGGCACGTGTCCTTGAAATAATTTGTGTTGGTTCCTCCCACAAATATATCAATTGGAGGTTTATTTTGCTTTTCCATTCTGGCTGTTGTGGGATGATGAACCAGCACAAATGATGTCAGGGATGTGTGCACAGTAGGATCACCTGCAGAGTAGAAAGGTGCACATTATCCCGAATATACTACTCTTATGCTCCGTACACACGATCGGATTTTCCGATGGAAAATGTTGGATGTGATGTTGGCGGTAAGACCGACCGTGTGTATGCTCCATCGGACATTTGTTGGCGGACTTTCCGCCAACAAATGTTGGCTAGCATGCTCTCAAATTTTCCACCAACAGATGTGTGTTGTCGGGCGTTTGTAATGGAGAATTAACATTTGTGACGTGGCAAATTATGAAATCTCAAAATGCAGCGCACAATTCTCTTCTTCTTTAATGGGATAATAATGAAGTTGCTTTGCTGGTGATACTGATGGAGTTATTGCAAACAAATTTTCAAATGCTTTTTGTTTCTATTAATATCAATAATTTTTAATAATTTTTTTTTTTTTTATTTGTACAAGTTACCACAACACCATTATCCTGTAGTTTTTAAGATCAAAGGTACAACTATGTTGGTGTCCCTTGTCAATTTTACTTTTATTTTTTTAAATGTAACTGCCTACTCCCAAACTGTCATTTGAAGTAAAACACATAGCCAAGTATTATTCTCCACATTTTTTTTTAAAGAAAACAAATAAAATTAGACATGCTATCTGCCAATAGAACTTAACCAAAAAGTGCATTCTATGCATCCAAAAATATAGAAAATATACCAAATCAAATCATTATTCAACCAAAAAAATAATGTCAAAGCAATAACTCCAAGGCCAATAATAAATAACACATTATCTCCTCCGATTCCGCAACATGTCCGGTTGACGAACGGTCGTTCAGAAACAAACTGAAAAGCACGAATCGTCACTTACCAAACTTCTACTAACATGAAATTAGGAGAAGGAGCCCAAAGTGTGGCGCTAAAGAGCTGAAAAACCACGTAGTACGTCTATTGTGGGCCAACATTTGTGTGACCATGTGTATGCAAGACAAGTTTGAGCCAATACCCTTCAAACAAAATTCCATGGTTTTGTTGTCGGAAAGTCCGGTCGTGTGTATGAGACTTTAGGCTGGGTTCACACCGCAGCACGGAGCAGCTCACATCAGGGGGTCTGTTGCATCCCTATTCACATTTCAGGTCTGATTCAGCATCAATTTTTGTCTAAATTCGGACCTGAAATGGACCAGAAGACGCACAGGACTCCTGTGCAATTTGCATCGGAGCTGCTCCAGATATGTGTGAACCAGCTCCATTGAGAGCCAGTGACAATCTCCTGACATGCAAATTCGCATTAGTCCGCATCCAATTCGCAATAGTGTGAACCCAGCCATACTCAGGAAACAGAGGGTAGAGTTAGAGAACCGCAAGTCAGGAGCGTGCAGAGGACCTAAACAACAGAATAAAAACGTTATACAAAAAGAGTGCGCAAAACCACAAAATATGAAATTCAGAATAAGGAAATATAAATAATACCGTATCAGCATATGTAAATGTGTACAAATCACCAAAAAGTGTCAAATTAATTTTCAAAAAATAGCGTGCACAGTAAATCAATATGAAATAGTGGTGATACATGTCCACTCCCAAAACCAACGTCCATGGAGCCAATATGAATCTTGAATAAAGATCAAGACCAATGTTCCACGTGAGAAAGTCCCAGACCATCTTATGCTGGCCATACACAATAGGAAAAATCTGTTGAAATTCAGTCATTAAGACAGTTCATTCGTTTTTCAGCCAGTTAATGGGCACAAAATCGATAATCGTTGGGATGTTTTTGAGTCGAAAAAACGAAGAACAAGTTTGGGAATTTTCTGCCGAACGAACGATAAATTGAAAGGTTAATGTGTTTCCTGTCCGAACTGTCTGCACTAGGTATATGTAAAAAAAGAAAACAAAAAATGCATTCATTTATGTCCACTGAACAATTTATGGGTCATTACATGATGGCACTATCGTTTGCGCTCATGGCCGAATGTTCGTTATTCAAAAATGGGTTTGGCCGATTTTTCGTATAGTGTATGGCCAGCATTAGACTCAGGTGTGTGAAATCCCTTACTAGATATACAGTATATGATCTCAAACTAACAACAGAGCTGTAGTGCATACCTTTTTGTTTTACTACGAACAAAATTAAAACATCTAAATTTAAGTTATTTTCTCATTTTCAATAAGAGGATGTTTTATAGCGCTGTGCAGTATTGGGAGTTAATTTTAGCTGTAACATATAGTGACACTTTAGGTGAAGGAGGGGGGTGGAGGTGAGACCAGTCACCCTACACAAGGAGAGAGAGCAGCAGAGAATGGTCTTTATTACAGGAAGCTTCTGCTCAGAGTGAGGCAAAGTTTACACTAGATTACCAAGATCTAGATAAAAATACACATGCCAAAACAAATTTGACAAGAGAAAAAAAAATACACATGCCTCTTGTATTTAGATGATATTTGCTTAAGCTGGAGTTCAGCTTTAATATTTTCCTATGTCGCTTTGCGTTTTTCAAATGTTCACTGTTGCAGAGAAACTCTATCAGCAGAATCTGCCCATCCGACACACTCCTGGGTGTGTCAGATGCCTGCATCTAGAGCAGAGATGGCAAACCTTGGCACCCCAGATGTTTTGGAACTACATTTCCCATGATGCTCATGCACTCTGCAGTGTAGTTGAGCATCATGAGAAATGTTGTTCCAAAACATCTGGGGTGCCAAGGTTCGCCATCACCGATCTTGGGCATGCTGTGGTTCTACCTTTCAGTTTACAGTTTGTCATTACAGGACACAGCTTTAAAGCCTCATACACACGATTGGATTGTTGGCAGACAAAGCGCCAGACTTTTGTCCAAAGGGTGTGTGCCGTACTACGTGGAATTTCAGCTCTTGAGCGCCACCCTTTGGGCACCTTCTGCTAATGTTGTGTTTGGTGAGCACTGATTCCAAGCATGCGTGCTTGTACGTTGGACTTTTGTGTGACGGACTTGTGTACACACAATAGGAAAATCTGACAACAGACCGTTGTCTGCCGAATATTTACTAGCCTGCCATCCAACATCTGTTGGTGGAAAGTTGGCCAACAATTGTCTGATGGAGCATACTAACAGTCGGATTTTAGGCAAACAGTCTGCCATCACATAATTCCCTGCTGAAAATCCGATCATGTGTACGAGGTTTTAGCATCCAGTGTAGCCTATATCTACAGTGGATTCTGTGGTGTACTGTTTCTAATACACTTCAGGCAGTGTACACAGTATCTAATACAGTGTGTACAGTTTCTACTACACTTCTGGTGGTGTACACAGTACACAATACAGTGCAGCCATAGTACAGTTTCTACTATGCTTCAGGTGGTGTACACAGTATCTAATACAGTGTGTACAGTTTCTAATACACTTCAGGCGGTGTACACAGTATCTAATACAGTGTAGTGTGGTGTTGCAAAACAAAAAATACATCATGTCCGGAAGGCCACCAAGGAGAGGCAGACGCTCACAGGTCAATAAAAGAGGGCAAGCAGCCTCTGTGTCTACAGTCAACAGTGGTGGTCGTGGACATGGTGCATCCTCTGCAGGTGGCCGTGGGGTGCGCTTGTCCTTTTTTTCTGCTGCTGGCCGTGTTATTGAGCCACAACATGCAGAAGAGTTGGTGGAGTGGATAACAAAGCTGTCCTCATCCTCCTCTGTCACCCAGGCTCAGAGTAGTTTGCCTTCCAACGCAGCTGCCAAAGCGGCCTATTCCACTGGCTCCTTGTCCACAGTCATTCCTTCCGTAGCCCCACCATCATGCATGGAGGAGTCCCCAGAATTATTTGACCACAGTGCCGGGTACATGCTGCTGGAGGTTGCACAGTGATTTGAAGGCTCCGATGTTGGTACCCAGGTTGAGGAAGGGAGTAACGTGAGTATAGAGAGAGGGGGTGCCACAAAAGGTCAAGAAACGAGTGACGAGGAGGGAGGGGATGATGAGGTCACTGACTGTACTTCGATGCCTGAGAGAAGAGAGGCACAACTCCAACGAGGAAGGATGCCTCTAGGGGGCAGCTTAAGGGCAGCCACCCTATTGCATCACACCGCAGAGCTCCGCAGGTGCAGAGCGCTACTGACTCCCCGCTGACTTTTAAAAGTTCCCTGGTGTGGGCCTTTTTCGACACGTGTGCAGCAGATCGCACCTGAAGCAGATCAAGCATTGCCAGAACATCAGCCACTTGGGCACCACATGCTTGACCAGACATATGATGACCTGCCATGCAGTCCGTTGGCAACAGCACTTGAAAGACCCACATCAAAGAAAAAGGCGGACTTCTCCTTGCTCCTCATCTGGGATCTCCAACCCTACTATACCTCCAGTTCTCTCAAAAACCTGCACTGAGAGGAATGAAGGTATAGCAATGTGTCCCAAGTACTTGCAGCCAATCTGCTAGCAGTACACCACCATCTGATTTTAGCGGGCAAATTTCCCTACCCTAGTTGCTGAACTGTAAAAAGAAATTCAGTCCCAGCCATCCATATGCTCAGCGTCTAAATGCTAGCTTGGCCAAATTGCTAGCACTGCAACTGCTGCCTTTTCAGCTGGTAGACTCTGCCCCCTTTCGTGAATTTGTGCTGTACCTCAGTGGCAGGTTCCAAAACGCCATTTCTATTCACAGAATGCCATTCCGGCTCTCTACCGGCATGTGGAAGGCAATGTTTTGGCCTCGTTGGACAGGGCGGTCAGCAGTAAGGTTCATATTATTGCTGACTCATGGTCCAGCAGGCATGGTAGGGACGCACTGGGTAACTCTGCTGGCAGCTGGGAAGAATGCAGGACAAGGTTCAGTGTTGTTGGAGTTTGTTCCGCTACCACGCCTCCAAAATGCCAGTGGTGATTCTGCCAAAGCTCTCTCCTCCACCCCCTCCTCTTCTTCTTCCTCTATGGCCTCTTGTGCAGATTTGTCCTCTGAACCAGCAGTGCTCCGTAAGCGTTTAGGGCCTACGCAAGCAGTCAGGCTAAAAGATGTCATGCGGTGCTTGAGTTGGTCTGCCTAGGGGACAGGAGCCACACTGGGGCAGAGATTCTGTAGGGACAAGCTCAGAGGTGGTTGACGCCACGCCGGCTCCAGCCAGGAATGGATGTATGCGACAATGGCACCAACCTTCTCTCCGCCCTCCGACAGGGACACTTGACCCATGTTCCATATTTGGCACACGTCCTGAACTTGGTGGTGCAGCGGTTCTTGAACAGGTACGAAGGCTTACAGGATTCCCTAAGGCAGGCCAGAAAAGTCTGTGGTCATTTTCGCCGATCATACAATGCCAGTGCTCGGCTGGCTGACATTCAAAGGGAATGCAACCTGCCCACCAACTGCCTCATTTGTGACATGCCCACCAGGTGGAACTCAATGTTGGCAATGCTGCAGTGGCTGCACACACTACAAAGGGCCAGCAATGAGTACCTGTGCGAGTATGGCACCAGGACAAGGTCAGGGGAGCTTGGCTTCTTTTCACCATGTCAGTGGCTACTAATCAAGGATGCATGCACTGTCCTGTCACCATTTGAGGAGGCCACAAGGATGGTGAGCAGCGACAATGCATGCATCAGTGACAGTGTCCCTCTAGTCTTCCTGCTGGAGCACAGGCATTGTGAAATCATGGACAGGGCACTTGAGACAGAACAGCGGGAGGAAGAGGAGGACTTCCTTACCTCTCAAGGCCCCCTTTATCCAGATAGCATTCCAGCGGGCCCGCCAAACACACAGGAAGAAGAGGAGGAGGAGGAGGATTGTGTCAGCATAGATGTAGAGGATAACATTTAGCAGCAGTCTTCATGGGATGGTTTTCAGTCCCCAGAAAGCCAAGGAGTTGTACGTGGCTGGGAGGAGGTAGTTACGGATCATGTGATCCTTAGTAACCCAGAGGACTCAGAATTGAATGCCTCTACAAACTTACACTTCATGGCCTCCCTGATTCTGTAAGGCCTGCGAAAGCACCCTAGGATTCGTGGTATCAAGGAGAGGGATCATTACTGGCTGGCTACCCTTCTTGTTCCACGGTACAGGGGGAAGGTTTCAGAACTCAGCCTGCCTTCGCAGAGGATGAGACATCTTCAGGAGGCCTTGAAGAAAGGTTTCTGCAATGAATTTCCAGACCCTGGGAGGTCACAATTTACTGGTGCTGGACAACGTGTTGCTGAGGCTTCGTTCAGTCAGAAGAAGAGCGGTGGAGAAGGTGGCCAGCTGACTGATGCCTTTAAACTATTTTTCAGTCCTCAGGGCCAAGGTCTGATCGTTTCAAGCAACCATCGCCAGCGTCTGCATTACATGGTGCAGGAATATCTAGGGGCAAGAGCAGACTTGGAGACCTTTCCAACACAGCATTCACTGGGTTACTGGGTCTTGAGGATGGACCATTGGCCAGAACTTGCTCAATATGTAATTGAGCTACTTGCCTGTCCTGTATCCAGCGTGCTTTCTGAACGGACATTCAGTGCTGCTGGAGGGTTTGTAACGGATCAAAGAGTGCGCCTGTCCACAGACTCCGTTGATAGGCTCACATTCATAAAAATGAATCAATCTGACTATATTATTCCTCCTCAATCTTGATGATTCTAGCTTCCAACAATATTTTTGGTTTAGGGCACCAACACCACCCAAGGCCCAATTTTTCTGCCCCTGTTTAACAGGGGCATGTAATTACAATTTTTGATCTAATATTTCACAGCAGGGCCCGTTTCTGCACCCAACAAGAGTAACGGTGAGGGCTTACAGTGTTGCGGCACCACCACAACCGCCAAAGGCCCAATTTTTCTGCCCCTGTTTAACAGGGGCATGTAATTACAATTTTTGATCTAATATTTCAATGCAGGGCCCGTTACTGCGCCCAACAAGAGTAAATGTGAGGGCTTACAGTGTTATGGCACCACCACCAAAGGCCTAATTTTTCTGCCACTATTTAACAGGGGTATGTAATTACAATTCTTAATATAATATTTCACAGCAGGGCCCGTACCTGCGCCCAACAAGAGTACCTGTGAGAGCTTACAGTGTTCTAGGACCACCAACACCTAAAGCTCAACTTTCTGCAGACTATATAGGGCAGGCCGTATAGTATATATACTGCTGTTCAGAGTATACAGTGTCTGGGGGCCTGGGGGACCCCCACGCCATTTAAAAAAAAATTTGGGTGCGGGGTTCCCCTTAATATCCATACCAGACCTGAAGGGCCTGGTATAGATTTTGGGAGTGACATCCACACCAATTTTTTTTGGTATTTTTGGTATTTTTATCTATATTGCCGAGATCCAACAATATATTACAGCTGTGAGCAGTTTTGAGTGACTTTTTGTCCTTTAGAAATGTAATTTTGCTGTGGCACTGTTATAAACATGGGAAATATGCTTTACTTTATAGGCATACTAAGGACATCCCCCAGGTACGATATTTAAAGGAATATTTCACTTTTATTGTTTCACTTTAAGCGTCATTAAAATCACAGCTCCCGAAAAAACGGCCATTTTTAAAACTTTTTTTTGCATTGTTACATGTCCCCTGGGGCAGGAACCGGGTCCCCAAACCCTTTTTATGGCAATAACTTGCAAATAAGCCTTTAAAATGAGCACTTTCAATTTTTTATGTTTGTGTCCCATAGACTTTAACGGTGTTCGCGTGTTCAAACAAACTTTTACAACAATGACAAGCATTACAACAATCAAGTAGCTTATCCACACCATTTTTTTTTTTTTTTATTCAACCAGTATTAAATGCAGGGATTTCTCCTGCTGCGATATTGTATTCTGACAGTGGGGACTCCCCCCGTCCATCAAAATAGACTGATCAGCACTGCAGCCACTGGCTGCAGCCTTGAATGAATGCTGGTTTTCAAGCAGGACCACGTAATAGAAGACCAGGTTCTGTTGAATAGACAGCGGTACACATGTATAAAAGATTTGGAAAAAGTGCAGCACTGTCTGGAAAATGTATTAATGCTATATAGTTCCCAGATGTTTACAGGGTGTGGTTAAAAGAAGAGAGGCTGCTACACCGTGGAATTGGGGTTTTAGCACTGTCTGAAAAATGTATCAGTACAATACAAAATACCTCCAATGAAATATGTGTCATCCAGGCTTTATCTTATAGAAATCAAATATACAGTATATATACTACTAAATAAACTCATACCAATCAATTTTACAAACAATTACGTGCAATCCAAAATACACCTAATAAGATGTGTATCATCAGAACTCTATTTGCTAAAAAAATGTATAGGTAGCCAATCAATCAAATAAATAATTATGTGCAAAGCAAACATTGTAGTCCCAAGGTGCAATATACAGTATATCCAAATAAAAAGTCCACAAGGGGATCTTCTTCAACACAAACTTTTCCAGTGCCACCAAGTATCCTCTTCTCCACCTTGTGCCAATCAAACCGCTCACATTAAAATTAGACCTCTTGAATTATAGGCGGTCTAACAGCATTTGATGTAAGCAAAGGTTAACATCTTCTGCAGCCACATTAGGATGTAATGAAGCACTGTTGCATTAGAGGATGCACATAGAACAGTATCTAGGTTAGTTAGTAAATGTACAGAGGAGTTAAACAAAAGAGCTATGTCTGTTCTGAGAATTCTCAGCTGTATTCTTACTAGGAGAATGGAGTGGCACTTTAGGAGTGTGAGGGAACGCTGAAGAGTAGCGTAAACAAAAAAAAGAACATAGGGTTTGATTTACTAAAACTGGAGCATGCAAAATCAGATGCAGCTCTGCATAGAAATCAATCAGTTTCCAGGTTTTTTTTTTGTCAAAGCTTAAAGAAGTTGTAAAGTCATTCTATGCATTAGGATAAGAAGCCTTCTGTGTGCAGCAGCCGCCCTAAAGGCCCATACACACGATCTGACTTTTTGACAACAAACATGCAAATTAGCTGTTTTAAGGCAACATCCGACGTGTGTGCGTTCCATCGGACAAACTTTTTCGGTTTTCATCGGACAAATGTTGGCTGTGCGAACAGACAAACTTGGCGGCAACAAAAGTCCTACGTCGGCAAGTCCGATCGTGTGTGTACACAAAACCATCGGACTTTAGTACAAAGTACAAACAGGCATGCTCAGAACCAATGCAAAAGATCAGACAATACAGAAGTTGACCAAAGGGTGGCTTCAGAGATTTGAACGTCCTCTTTTGAAGTGTCGTCAGTATGTTGAAACATCACTATGTTCGTATTTGTTGCCTAAAAAGTCCTGCCGTGTGTATGCAATACAAGTTCACGGCCCTTTGGATAGAAATCCACGGAAACGTTTGTTTAAAGTCCGATCGTGTGTACGAGGCTTAATACTTACCTGAGCCCCATCTCTGTCCAGCGATGTCCACGAGTGTCTCGGCCATCCGAGACTCTCATTGCTGTGAGAAGCTGCTTGCTGTGGGGGCACTCGACAGGAGGGAGGGGCCAGGGTCACAGAAGGGGGACCCGAGAAGAGGAGGATCTGGGCTGCTCTGTGCAGATCCACTGCAACAGAGCAGGTAAGTATAACACGTTTGTTATTTTTGTTATTTTTATTGAAAAAAAAACAAGACTTTACATACATAATTGAACAAGCTGAAGTTAGAAGCTGATTGACTACCATGAACAGCTGCACTAGATAGTAGATTTTGCACTCCCCAGTTTTAGTAGATCAACCTCATAGTGTTTCTTGTCTGACCATTGGCCACAAAGGGTGTGTTTTAATAGTCAGGCTGGAGCTGTTTCATGCAAGGTGAAAGAGACAAATCCAGGAACTTTATATAGCAAAGTAAATTGTGGCCAATGAAAGACACAAAAAGAAATGAGAATGTTGAATGGTGACAGCAGGACAATGAAATTGATCAACAACACCAGAAGCCAAAATGAAGAAATAAGAAACTAATTATGCTAGAGAAAACCCGATGAACTGGTTGCTTTGATTGAGGCAAAGCTTTAGGCAATGTCATCTGTAATATATGAAATTAAACATTTCACAATTTTCTGTTATGCAGTAAGTACAGATTATTGTTCTATCACCAGACATTTTTTGGCTAAAGAAAGTAATAGACACAGCTGACAAGATTCTAGATTGCTAGGCAGGAATTCAACTGTTGCAAGGATTATCTTTATCTCCAGGACTCTTTTACACATTGATATATTTGAATAAGAAATAAATCCACCCAAAACTGATAATTGTTTGGCTGGGTGCTGGTGGGATTGATCACCCACTAAACTCTTAAAACTTTGGTTACTCCAGTATGGAGGATTCATTCAGGAAACCTCAGGTCCCTCACCATTAGCACCTTTGTTACCTGTCCCATTTGTGAAACTTCCATAAAAATGTGTCAGCCATGGTAGACCAAGTACCACTATGTCAGCAATGGTACACCATGGCAGAAAATGTAGCGGGACATTTTTTACTTTATTGCAGGGAAAGTGGTTATAAAGTCAAAACATGTTTTACTTGAATGCGCTCCCTGCATTAGTAAAAATGGCGGCGGTCAAATGTTCCTATCCTGAATGCGATTCTTCTGTGCTCAGGAGAGGGAGGTTGAGAAAGGTTTAAACCCCATCCCCCCCACCCCTAACTGCAGCAGCTTCTAAATTCTTGTAAAAGCCTATGTGTACATGGACACATACGAATTCTTGGAGTTGAGTGTCAAAAGCTCCTAAACTCAAGTTTGGAAGCTGTAGTTTACATGAGCCCTTACAAGATGCACTGAGAGCAGAGGGAGCCATAGGCTTCTGCTGCTGCTGTCAGTTAAATGCTGTGAGGAGAGATCAGAGAGTGTGGTCAAGACATGTATTATGTGTCTATGCCAGTGTTTCTCAACTCCAGTCCTCAAGGCGCCCCAACAGGCCATGTTTTCAGGCTTTCCATTATTTTGCACTGGTGAGATCAGTTTCACTGCCTTAGTAATTACCACAGCTGTTTCATCTGAGGGAAATCCTGAAAACATGACCTGTTGGGGCGCCTTGAGGACTGGGGTTCAGAAACACTGGTCTATGCATACACACAGCCAGTCTCTGGAGCATGGATGGCTATGGGGACATTTGCAAGAAAGAAGAAGGAGCAGACAGCACCAGCGGGGTAACCGCCAAAGAAGAGGCAAAGGGACCACCCTGTGCAATATCCTTACACAGAGCAGGTTAGTATAACATCTTTTTTATTTCAATTAAAAAAATTGACTTTAACCGTTTGCTGACCAGCCGCCATCATTATACTGCAGCGGGTTGGCACGGCTGCGCGAATTGCCGTAGGTGTATGCCGGCCGCTTTAAGAGCGATAGGGGGCGCGAGGCCGGATCACATGTACTGGCATTCCTGTGAATGATATTGCATATGTTTTTTTACAGCTGTTTTAACTGTTTGCAAGGCTATTAACAAAAAAAGTAGGTTTTATAATTGAAATGTTTAAATTAAATGTTCCAAAGATAACGGTTACACCAAAATTCCAAGTGCTGTACTGCTGTATATGAATAATAAGCGGTTAGTAAGCGGTTTGGACTTGTTACCAGTGATTTGTTTTACATATATAAACCTATAAAAAAGTTAGATGTATTAGGGCAATAATAAGACATCAACACATAATACATTTAATGAAGGCTTTAATGAAGGCTTAAAACTCTGGGCAAATATAATTAAATCAATAGGTGTAGTTCTTCTCATATACTCACAGCAGACATCAGACAAGGGGAATATTTATAAAGCAATAAATGTGGCAATCACCAAACATTCACTCTAGATTAATAATCAGTGCTGGGACAAGGTCATACAGTACCCAGGGAAAAGATGCCAAACAGCCCCCCCGCCCCCCATACGTCAAAATCAATACCAATGTTCCTACCTCTTTCAGCCTTGTAACCGAAGGAAGGTGCCTCCACCCTTACAGTAAACCACTACGCCCAGGGCAGCCGCCCCTCCTGCCCACCCCTTGCCTGGTTTTAATACATAGTGAAGGATACACCACCAGTGAACATTTGGGGGTTGATTTACTAAAGGCAATAAGACTGTGCACTCTGCAAGAGCAGTTGCTCCACAGCTTAGTAAATGAGCAAATGTTCTACTGACTTCCATCATCCAATCATGTGCAAGCAAAAATTCAGTTTTTTTTCCTTGCATGTGATTGGGTACTTTTTGCAAAGTGAAGTTTTACCTCATTTTCTAAGCTTTTCTAAGTCAGTAGAACATTTGCTCATTTACTAAGCTGTGGAGCAACTGCACTTTGCAAAGTGCACAGTCTATTTGCCTTTAGTAAATCAACCCCTTGGCGTCACATTCACTGCTTTTATAAATATGCCATTTAAGAGTAGAAAGGTTTGCTGCACTTTGGGCTATGTTGCTTTTATATTTCTGTCAGTTGCATTTGCTGGGAGCCGGAGGAGTAGTTGAAGCCAAGGCTGAAGGCTGAAATAAATCCAGCCATATACCAGTAGATTTTGTACTAACATTTGTACAAAAATTCTCATCAGTACATTCGATGACTTTATTAATTTACTCCCTTAGATCTATTGCTGCCTATTTTTTGTATAGCAGTTCTAAGGATATCAATACAGAAACCTCAGAAACACAGAGGGTTTAATTAACTAAAGGCAAATAGGCTGTACAATTTGCAAGGGAATTTTTCCCCAGAGCGCAGTGAATGTGGTGAAATTTCACATTGCAAAGAATAACCAATCACATGCAAAAAAAAAAAAAAAACACATTTTTGCTTGTACGTGATTGGATGATGGAAGTCAGCAAAGCTTTACCTTACTCTGGGGAAAATATCCTTGCAAAGTACAACTTTCCTTAGCAAAGAAAATGGATTATTTGCCCTTAGTAAATCAACCCCAGAGATTTATAGCAGTGAGAAGAGCAAATAGAGCAACTTTATGGATATAAATCTTGATTGTGATGCTCCGTAGACAAGTACATCTTCAAACTTTGGACGGTCTTCTTGCCATCAACCCAAAATTAAATGATATTTATCAGGATTTTCAATAATCCTCATCATCATCATCAATGGTCTGTTTAGCTTTAGAAAATGTAAAACACCCCACTGTACGCTTTGGACTTTTGTGCAGTTGTGTTTCAGGTGTTTCCATAAAACTTTTGATAGTGTCGTCTTCACTCCCAAAAGTGCTGTGGCCTTTTATTGGCTTTGGTCTTCTTTTTTCAACTTTTTTGGAGCTAATTCTCCATATCTGCAGACATTGGTTCCCAGAATCCTTGGCTTCTACCACTGCCTGATCAGTTAAATGGGGGAACCACCTTTTGACCACTGATATATCCTTAGGCCAAATTGGGTGCCCAATTTCTTTTATTTTCACATCTTCTTTAAAAGCAAGGTCCCCAAAACTGCCTGCAGATAGGCATTGTGCAGAATTGAATGGATATGTTCGGAAAGTTATAAGGTAGCATACTCTTTCTTCAAACAACTCATGGCGGGGAAATACATCCGCCTGTGTAAGAAGTCTCCACAGTTTTAGAGTGGTGGCGTAGCATCTCTGTCTGTCTCTAGCATTTATAAGTTCAAGAATATAACTGACACATGTTTCTCTGTTATTGATAATAATACTCAAATCCTGTTGATAATGGAAGTATCGATTGGTGTTGATACACTTTTCTGCTGTTGACCTGGAAATGTGTTGTGTTCCATTAATGTCTGAATAATAGGGCACAGCAGAATGTCCATAATTCGGTTGTCTTTGAATTTCCATGGCTGATACAATTGGCTGTCTTCGACATCTACTTTTGGTTTCATATTGGCTTTTGCTGCCAGTATTTGATGTACTCTTAAAGTTACAGTGATTCTTTGTTACATCGTCAGTGAAATTTGTTTTTTGGAAATCACGAGTCTCCAAGCGTGCTCCACACTTTATCTGGAACACCATGGCATTCAGTAGAGGCCTCAATTGAGTGTAGAATTCAGCATGTATCAGATGCTCATCAATAAACAAATTGTTCCACACCTCTTCAAACAAAAAAAGAGCTTTAATGTCATTAAGTAGCCATTGACAGGCTGTCAGCAGCACAGTCTTCAACCCTTCATCATGTCGGGTGCAGACACATTCCACAAGCTCTCTGGTGTTCATGACATCTGCCAGTTTGACAGCCAACAAACTTTCTGACAAGACGTATTCAATATCACCATACAATTGTACAACCTCACCTGCGCCACGAGGACATTGGGTTTTAATTAGCATTGCCAGACTTCTACAGGCGTGTGACAGGACTTCTTTTTGGGTGACACTTCCATTCTCCCAAAGCTTCAGCTGTACATTGTTTAAAATATCTTCAGCCAATGCTTTGCAGGCTCCTGTTAATACATCTTTTGTGCCATCCAAAGGTACGAGCTTCTGCTGCAAACTTTGTTGAATCGCATTCTTCCCAAGGTTTGTACAAGCCAGCAACAAAGATTCCTCTACAAGACGATGCATTGTCTCTACAGTGACTTTTGCGAGTCACTGTTAACAAATTAGTGCATATAAAGTTAAACGAGGCACAGGTATATCAGACTATGGTTTCGAAATAACCCACAATGCTCTGAATTTTGGAAGCATTCCATCCTCCTCCTTAATGATAAACAATCTAGGTTCTTGTTCCTGACTTTGCTTTTAAACAAAAAGTAAATACTGTGATACATTGCCAATCAAAAGTAGTCACAGGGCTGTGTATGAAGAATTGTACAACTATTTGGGTGTTGGCTCAGTTGATGTTTGTGACAACCTATAACCACTGAAATATGAATTAACTGTTGACTGATATTAGTTTATATAAATGCTACAGAAGTGTGCCCGTTCGTTGAACAGGATAAATATGGAAGTGCGTGCCAGTGCAGTATTAGTAAGCAAATAAGGCCAGCCATACATGGAGCAAATTTCTTTCCTGTAACCCGTGAAATTTGTTTGATTCCCCCATCAACACAGATAGTATTGATGCGGGAATCCCTCCTGCCGAGCCATTGTTTTCTCCCAGCAGGGGAGGGTGGGGGCAGCGTCCCTGGTGGAAGAAGGCAGTGATTATTGCCAGCGTCTATGGCAGCCGCTAGCTGTAATCACAGGTAAAACCCGGCATGCTGATGGTACCCAAGTCGATCGGGAAAAGAGAAATGGCCCCTGGAAGTCGCACTGAGGCTCTCTGGGGACTCTGATATAAGGGGGGCTCTCTGGGGACTCTGATGTAAGGGGGGCTCTCTTACGGACCCTTATGTAATGATCATTTATATAATATATAAATGATATACACACACAGTATCTCACAAAAGTGGGTACACCCTTCACATTTTTGTAAATATTTTATTATATCTTTTCATGTGACAACACTAAAGATATTACACTTTTCTACAATGTAAAGTAGTGAGTGTACAGCTTGTATAACAGTGTAAATTTGCTGTCCCCACAAAATAACTCAACATACAGCCATTGATGTCTAAACTGCTGGCAACAAAAGTGAGTACACCCCTAAGTGAAAATGTCCAAATTGGGCCCAAAGTGTCAATATTTTGTTTGGCCACCATTATTTTCCAGCACCACATTTACCCTCTTGGGCATGGAGTTCACCAGAGCTTCACAGGTTACCACTGGATTCCTCTTCCACTCCTCCAAGATGACATCACAGAGCTGGTGGATGTTAGAGACCTTGCGCTCCTCCACCTTCTGTCTGAGGATGCCCCACAGATGCTCAATAGGGTGTAGGTCTGGAGACATGCTTGGCCAGGCCATCATTTTTACCCTCAGCTTCTTTAGCAAGGCAGTGGTCCTCTTGGAGGTGTGTTTGGGGTCGTTATCATGTTGGAATATTGCACTGCGGCCCAGTCTCCGAAGGGAGGGGATCATGCTCTGCTTCAGTATGTCACAGTACATGTTGGCATTCATAGTTCCCTCAATGAACTGTAGCTCCCCAGTGTTGGCAGCATTCATGCAGCCCCAGATCATGATACTCCCACCACCATGCTTGACTGTAGGCAAGACACACTTTGTACTCCTCACCTGGTTGGCGCCACACAAGCTTGACACCATCTGAACCAAATAAGTTTATCTTGGTCTTATCAGACCACAGGGCATGGTTCCAGTAATCCATGTCCTTAGTCTGCTTGTCTTCAACAAACAGTTTGCAGGCTTTCTTGTGCATCATCTTTAGAAGAAGCTTCCTTCTGGGACAACAGCCATGTAGACCAATTTGATGTAATGTGCGGCCTTTAGCTTTAGCACTGACAGGCTGACCCCCCACCCCTTCAACCTCTGCAGCAATGCTGGCAGCACTCATACGTCTATCTCCCAAAGACAACCTCTGGATATGACGCTGAGCACATGCACTCAACTTCTTTGGTCAACCATGGCGAGGCCTGTTCTGAGTGGAACCTGTCCTGTTAAATCGCTGTATGATCTTGGCCACTGTGCTGCAGCTCAGTTTTAAGGTCTTGGCAATCTTCTTATAGCCTAGGCCATCTTTATGTATTGTAGGGCAACAATTCTTTTTTCAGATCCTTGGAGAGTTCTTTGCCATGAGTTGCCATGTTGAACTTCAAGTGACCAATATGAGAGAGTGAGAGCGATAACACCAAATTTAACACACCTGCTCCCCATTCATACCTGAGACCTTGTAACAGTAATGAGTCACATGACACCTGGGAGGGAAAATGGCTAACTGGGCCCAATTTGGACATTTTCACTTAGGGGTGTACTCACTTTTGTTACCAGTGGTTTAGCCATTAATGGCTGTGTGTTGAGTTATTTTGAGGGGACAGCAAATTTACACTGTTATACAAGCTGTACACTCACTACTTTACATTGTAGCAAAGTGTCAGTGTCACTTGAAAAGATATAATAAAATATTTACAAAAATGTGAGTAATGGGGTGTACTCACTTTTGTGAGATATTGTGTGTGTATATATATATATATATATATATATATATATATATATATATATATATATACACACACGTCAGTCCCAGTTTATTGTGCTTAGCAATCAAGCCTTCCCAAGGCTTCGATATAGAGACAATTCAGAAGATGGGATTGCTGCACAAACGATTTATTAGAAAAATTTCATCAAAAGGACATCAACATGACATCTACAAATCAGTCATACATGATATGTTAAACGTTTTCGGGCTATTATGGATCACGCCCTTCCTCAGAGAATCATGCCTACCAAATGATTATACATACGGTAATATATAATCCATTACCAATTAATTAATCAAGTAAAATGAACAATGAATTTATCTGGAACCAATCAGACAATCAAAACATCAAGGTATTTCTCCAGTTTTAAATACAACTTTTCTGTAATCTTGGAATCAAAAGTCACGAGCAGAAACGAAAAAGAAGCTCACAGCATATGAGATGTAATAATCAGGAATCCTAAGAATAAATTACATAAACATAAAGTAAATCATACTATAATGTGTAAAATAAAATCCAAATAAAACATAAAAGTATATATATATATATATATATATATATATATATATATATATTATATATAATATATATATATAAATATACACAGATATACACACACACACGTATATTATATTCCGTATATAATATATTATTATATTACATGTGTATGCCAGCCTAAGCGTATGACTTTCTTTACTTCATTGCTATGAGCACTATCCCCAGATCTTTTGTAGACCTAGCAATGCCCCTGGTGACAGCCTGTCAAAGTAATGGCTGTGTGGCTTCCGCAGCCATTAATTTGAGCACCGCTGTACTGCCTATAAGAGAAATAAAGTAGAATGGCTAACATCCAGTGAAGAAGGGGGCTTGGGTGGCCATCAGGGTTGGCTGGCCGGTATGGGTGAGACCTGTCATCCGCACTGCCCATCACCTCACTTCATAGTGCGCAACCCGGCTCAGCCTCAGCCACCCTGCATTGCTGAAAGGCAGCCAATGGTTGTGCAGCAATGCCGGTTTCTGAAATTCCAGCCAATGAGACTGTAGCAATGTTCCTGCATGACGTTAGCCCTCCAACTTCACGCAGTGATGGGAGAAGGAGGAGAAAAATACAAAGGAGAATAAGTGAAATAATAAAAGAGGTGAGTGAGTTATTTATGATACCTGCCATTGAACGGAGTATAACTTACACATGTCATTCTAAAGGCATCTGTAATGTTGGCATGCATCTTTTTCTCTAAATAAAGAGTTTAAATAAAATGCCATTTATACTTACAGTGGAATGTTTTTACTTTTATTTTTTTGCACAATTGCGTATAGTTTATATACTGTTTTTGTGGAGGAAGAGGTGCCCTTCCGGCAATTCACACCCTGTATGTTGCATTCATGGGAATATATATGAAGAATGTAATCCTGCAACTTTTAGCACCACACAGCCCGGCAAATGTTAGCTTGATATGTTTCCAAGAACTTTTTTTCAAATTTGCCAAACATTAGAATGACTTTTAGAATATGTTCAGTAGTCTCATGCCTCCATGTTGGGGCTGATGAGTGATGACATAGTACTTGGCCTGTGAGCCAGGAACCAGAGTGGACTTCAAGTTGTCCAGACCAGTTTTTTGCACAGTTACAACCACTTTGCTAGCACTGCGTTCATGATCAACTGCTTATTCTAATAAAAGCACAATAAAAGGACAATAGAGATTTTGCATTTTCATGTAACTGAAAAATTCAGGAGAAAATCAGCATTAATGTTCCATAGATATAAATGTAGCACTACCCCCTTAGGAGTTGCTGATGTCAGGGTTCTTGCATTGAGACACAGAAATCAGTCTGACTTGTTTTTGTTATTTTATTAGGGGATGATAACTTTGATGGCGTAAGGGATTATGAGATGCCCAACTTAATAATGTCCAAGAATCAAAACCAGGGACAACTTCCTCCCTATTTACAGGTTCCTTTTCTTCCTTCCACCTGCACAAACTTGGTTCCCTTGTACAGCTCCTGCTGGTTCACTCCTGGAGGAACTAATAGTCTCTAGTTAGTTCAGCAACTGCCTATTACAGGCTTGGAACTTGCAGTCCCTTGGAAAAGTGAACAGCATCTCACACAACCTTCCTCCTCTCTGTAGACTCTACTGCTTGCAGAAATGCTAGCCAGCCTGGCTGCTTTCTCTTCCCAGTCCTCCGGACTGACGCACACATGGAGACAGGACCGGCACTCCCGCTAGGCGAACTAGACAGCCACCTAGTGCGCACTGCCGCCTGGCCAAGCCTAGGGAGGGTGCAGGCCAGCCTGGATGGATCATTCATGTAGTTCGCTGGGCCTAGCGGCCGGCACCTCACCGCGAGCCTCTGCGGCTCTGCCAGAATAGTACTATCTGTCACTCGTGCATTGCAAGTGTGCAGGCCTCACATGGACACCGTCATCTCTGCTATGGATTGGTTGATGACGTTCGCCGCCTCCTAACCCTGCCAATCCGGATCATGCTGTGGCCTGGCTGCCAGCAGTGTGCCAGGACAGGTGCTGTGCCAGGTGCTTCCAGCCAATGAGGTGCTGAGCGTGGCTCACCTCAAGGTGATGTCATTCCCTCCTCCAGTCCCACCCACAACAGAGCAGAGGAGACTGCAGTCCCTGGCTTTCCCACACGGTGTGGAGCTGAGAAGAGAAGGTAAGACAAGATAAGAGATGGGGACGGACAGACCAGTGTGTGATTAAATTAGCAGTAAATATAAGCAGTAGTCTTGTGTGCCATTACCCAATATTATATCAACAGGAAAATATAATATATACAAAAGCAGTGGTCTTTTAATATAATAACATATTTATTATGTAGCGCTGGTAGATTTGCAATCTACCGCATGTTAGGTAAATTTAGTAAATTGTGTGTTAGGAAGGTTAAAGTTTGCCTCTGTTCCAGCTTGGCTGATGTTGTGTGTGTTTCCGTGCTGACTGGTGGGTGTCGCTGTTGCCACTGGTCAGGGTTAGAAAGGCAACGTTTTGAAGCGAATGGATGCTCCTCTGTCCCGGAGGCACGCTCGGTGGAGGTGGTCCTCCGAGTTGCATTCTTGGCGAGGGTATTTATGGGACAGACGCCATATTTTGGGGTTTGTTTTACAGCCACCTGCTGGCCCTCCTGGCCGACAGGTATGCGTCAAGGAGCTACCTCGTGGTCCTCCGTTCAGGAGGCCCACGATACAGCGGCGCAGGGGGTGGGTCCAGAGGCTTGTCTGGGGCCTACCACCGTGGCCGAGGAATGGTCCTGAGCTGTCGGTCCTGTGTGACGAAGCTGGACAGCCAAGGAGATCCCAGGGGAGGACCCATCTTAGAGATCACACGGTGTGCTGGTCTATGGAGGGGCCTGGTGACTCGGCTGGAGGACGTATCCAAAAGTAACTACACAGCATAGTGTTGCCGGCTCAGCTTAAAGGTTCAAGCACTGTGACTGACTTTCACTTTAGCAAAAGCTATACACCCTGTGGCAGAGGATTGTACGTATTTTGTTCCAAAACAAGTCTGTAGCAGAGACTTTGATTCGTGCTGCGTGCTGGCTGCTAGACCAGTGAGAGAGGTCTATTCAGACGGGCAAGGAGTGTGTCCCACGAGGGGAGAGCATTCCAAATAGTATTTGAATTCTACCAGGACATTTTGTCAAGAGAACCCTACCAGAGAACATTTGAGTTTCTTCTGCAAGTTTCCTTTCTACCTCTTTCCTGCTGCTTCCTAAGTCGTTTGTTTAATAAAGCATTGAAAACGTACTCCAGTGTTGGTGCATGTGTTGTCCAAGAGTAAACTCAACGGAACCCTAGACCCGGTGCCAGTGAAACAGAGGGTAGCAGAGTGAAGGTAACAGACCCGCTTAAACCAGCAGCTCCATCGTGAGTTAGTGCTACAATTATATATACAGTGCCTTGAAAAAGGATTCATACCCCTTGTAATTTTCCACATTTTGTCATGTTACAACCAAAAACGTAAATGTATTTTATTGAAATTTTATGTGATAAACCAACACAAAGTGGCACATAATTGTGAAGTGGAAGGAAAATGATAAATGGTTTTCCAAATTGTTTACAAATAAATATGTGAAAAGTGTGGCGTGCATTTGTATTCAGCCCCACTGAGTCAATACTTTGTAGAACCGCCTTTCACTGCAATTACAGCTGCAAGTCTTTTTGGGGATGTCTCTACCAGCTTTGCACATCTAGAGAGTAAAATTTTTGCCTATTCTTCTTTGCAAAATAGAATGTCTGTGAACAGCAATTTTCAAGTCTTGCTCAGATTCTCTATTGGATTTGGGTCTGGACTTTATTCTAACACATGAATATGCTTTGATCTATTCTAAAGTATTCCATTGTAGCTCCCGCTGTATGTTTAGAGTCATTGTCCTGCTGGAAGGTGAACCTTCGCCCCAGTCTCAAGTCTTTTGCAGACTCTAACAGGTTTCCTTCTAAGATTGCCCTGTATTTGGCTCCATCCATCTTCCTATCAACTCTGACCAGCTTCCCTGTCCCTGCTAAAGAAAAGCATCCCCACAACATGATGCTGCCACCACCATGTTTCACGTTGGGGATGGTGTGTTCAGGGCGATGTGCAGTGTTAGTTTTCCACCACACATAGTGTTTTGCTTTTGGTCTTATCTGACCAGAGCACCTTCTTCCACATGTTTGCTGTGTCCCCCACATGGCTTCTCGCAAACTGCAAACTGGACTTGTTATGGTTTTCTTTCAACAATGGCTTTCTTTTTGCCACTCTTCCATAAAGGCCAGATTTGTGGAGTGCACGACTAATAGTTGTCCTGTGGACAGATTCTCCCACCTGAGCTGTGGATCTTTGCAGCTCCTCCAGAATTACCATGGGCCTCTTGGTTGCTTCTCTGATTAATGCTCTCCTTGCCCAGCCTGTCAGTTTAGGTTGATAGCCATGTCCTGGTAGGTTTGCAGTTGTACCATACTCCATTTTCGGCTGATGGATTGAACAGTGCTTTGTGAGATGTTCAAAGCTATTCTTTTCATAACCGAACCCTGCTTTAAACTAGTGCACAACTTTATCCTTGACCTGTCTGGTGTGTTTCTTGGCATTCATAATGCTGTTTGTTCTCTAACAAACCTCTGAGGGCTTCACAGAACAACTGTATTTATACTGAGATTAAATTACACACAGGTAGGCTCTATTTACTATTTAGGTGACTTCTGAAGGTAATTGGTTCCACTAGATTTTAGTTAGTTGTATCAGAATAAATAGGGCTGAATACAAATGCACGCCACACTTTTCACATATTTATTTGTAAAAAATTTTGAAAACCATTTATCATTTTTCTTCAACTTCACAATTATTTGCCGCTTTGTGTTGTTCGATCACAAAAAAGCCCAATAAAATACATTTATGTTTTTTAGTTGTAACATGACAAACTGTGGAAAATGTCAAGGGGTAGGAATACTTTTTCAAGGCACTGTGTGTGTGTGTGTGTGTGTGTGTGTGTGTGTGTGTGTGTGTGTGTGTGTGTGTATATATATATATATATATATATATATATATATATATATATATATATATAAATAAAATTATTATTATATTAAAAGACTGTTGCTTTTGTTATTATGTTAAAAGACTGCTGCTTTTGTATATATCTGCTTCCGGACCGCCCTACGCACATATACTGTGACAGGGCAGCTCTTCAGCACGAAATCACAGAAAAGGCACGCAAAGTGAAATTTTGATGTGTCTGAAATTGAACTGACGGTAAGAGAAATCAAATTTTTTTTTGGGGTGGCGCAAGTAGCTGGTCTATTCACTAAATTCACCAAAAAAAGCGTCAAAAAGAAATAAAAACACACACACAGTTTTTTTGGACAATTCCGTTATTAAAAATAAAAAAACAATGTCCCTCAATGTAGGTTCATTGTCAATCACGCAGCCTGCCACACTGCTGGAACTGAAAAAGGAAAAAAATAGTGGGGGTCTGCAGGGAGGGGGTTTATTAGAATCTGGAAGCCCCCTTTAACAAGTCCCCATCCCCTTGTGACATCACTGACCGTTGCATGCTGGGTCGGTGATGTCACATGGGGGCGGTGCCACCAGGTGATGTCGCCAGGTGATTCCGTCCATTTATTTAACCAGTTCGGCTCCAGAGCTATTTTTTTTATTAATATTTATTATTGCCAATAAAATAAATTAAACCCCCCGAACATTATATATTTCCTGAAAGCAGATGCCCTGTAAAATAAAAAGGTGATAGTTGCAATTTTTTGTTTCACATGATATTTGTGCAACTGTTTATTAAACACAAATTTTCAGGAAAAAATATAATAAAATAAATTTGAGTGCAAAACCACACCATATAATACCCATTTTTGGTTAAAATATAAAAGATGAGGTTGCATCGAGTAAATAGATACCAAACATTCCATGTCTTAAAATTGCATGCACCTGCAATATCGCCAAAAACTATGGTGCCTAAAAATCCCCAAAGGTGATGCTTTAAAGGCCTTTACAGCTCATCAGTTTAGAGTCAGCTAGTAGCTAGAATTATTGTTCTCACTCTGACGTTTGCGGCGATATGTCACATGTGTGGTGCGACCGCAGTTTACATGCGCGTGCACACCCTGGGCTTGCGTTTGCATTTGTACAGGTGTGAGGGGCTACGGGGGTTTTCAGATTTTTTTTTCAATTAATACATTTACTTATCATTTTATTTTTTTAAAACTTTTTTCTTTTATTTTTATATTTATTTTACTTGATTGCTAATACAATGGGTTAATAAACCCCCATTTGATAGCATTAGGCAGGTGACAGGTACTCTTTATGGAGACATTAGGTGTCTAATAGACCCCAATGTCTCCCCTGCCCTTCCCACCATCTAACCAAGCACAGATTGGCTTTGTTAGAATGGTCCCCTGGCTGTGCTGGCCAGGAAAGGTTGCATCTGAAACCGGAAGTGACATCACTTCCATTTTCACTGTTTGCAAGTGAGATGGCGGCATGGATTTGCCTCCATCTCACCGCAATTTCTCTCCCCTGGCCAACGGATGTGTTCCTGGGGTCTGGTGAGTCCAGGACAGCCTGGGAATAATTTGGGAGGAGGGCGGGCCGCCGGCAGGAGAGGGAGAGTCACCGCGCGTCCTTTTTTTTTTTTTTAAATAAAGTACTGTTTTTATTCACGTTCACACTTTTTTTTTGGAATGTGTAGGGGGACTATGTACCCCATATTCATTCATATGGGGGGGGCTGGGATCTGGGGGCTACCAGATTCTGATAAGCCCCCTGCCCGCAGACCCCCACAACCACAGCCCAGGGTTGTGGGGAAAAGGCTCTTGTCCCCATCAAAGCAACCCCCCCCCCCATGTTGAGGGCATGATGCCTGGTATGATTCAGGAGGGTAGGAGAGCTTGCTCGTCCCCTCCCTTTCCTGACCTGCCAGGCTGCCTGCTCGGATAAGGGTCTAGTATGGATTAGAGAGGGACCACGCCCTTTTTTTGACGATTATTTTTATTGGCGGCAATTCTTGTTTTTTAGATTCAGCTCTCAGCAGGGAAGCCCGCTGACAGCTGATGACTCATTGCTTGTGAAAGGATGCGGTGGCTGGCTTCCCAGAAAGCTCCTTAGCAACCAGCTAAAACACTGTTTGTTAAAAAGAGAGAAAAGAAATCCAAAACACAACATGCAAAACACATGTAAAAACGCATCAAAATCTGCTGTGGAAAAAAAGACATTTAGGGGCCCATTTTTAAATTTGGGACACTCTATGCAACAGCGGCTTGCCTGGAGTTTTGTGGCTCATTGATAATTGTTTGCTGGAAGCAATCCATTATCAATAACACAATGAACACGAAGCCTGCAAATACGTCCCTTTGAATTGTATTGTGATATAGACATTCCACCAATAGATGGCAGCAGTGCAACAAAAACGTCCAAGGTACGTAACACTATGCATTGTAATCTTGCATGTACAGTATGTATTCTCCATTGTACACAGATTTACAACAGATTGTTGGCCCAGCTACAGTCAAACTACACAATACCATAGCTCCCAATTGTCCCTGAGTTTGAGGGACTGTCCCTGATTTGGAGCAAAGTCCCTCTGTCCTTCTTTCCTCCTCATTTGTCCCTCATTTTGGTCTGATCTATATAATTGTATATAAAATGCACTTTTTATCTTTTCAAATAGTGTTTCCCAGTGCTAAACCTTTTATCCAATTTCTAAATTGCTGCATTTGTAAATTTTAAAAGCAAATATAAAGAAATAGTAGTGGTAAAAAAAAGCCCTTGTGGATTTAACGAACCTTTTTTTTGTTGGTAAATTCTCCTTTAAGGGGGCGTGGCAGGGGGCGTGTCTTATGCCTACATACATTTGCTAGTAGGTGTCCCTCATTCATATCTCAAAATGTTGGGAGGTATGCAATACTGCTGCAGAAATTTAAAATGAAAATGCTACTGATAGGAGAAGGTATCTGGAAGTGTATAGAAGAACCCAGACCAAACAGACCTACAGATGAGGGGATAGAGAAAGATCAAAAGGCTCAAAGTACTATATCCCTGAGCATAGATGATGATTAAATTGTGCACATGATACAGTATCTCACAAAAGTGAGTACACCCCTCACATTTCTGTAAATATTTTATTATATCTTTTCATGTGACAACACAGAGGTGTAACTAGAACTGTCAGGGCCCCAGTGCAAGAAACCACGAAGGCCCCCCTCTATTGGTCCCAGGGCCCTTCCCATCGGTCCTGGAGACCTTTCCTTGGGTCCTGGGTCAACTCCCTCCGAGCCTAAAGTCGTTCCCACTAATCTTGGGGCCCTTTTTTTTATGGTCCTGCAGCAGGAGCCTTTCATGGGAGCCTTTCACATTTCTGCAGCGGGCCCCCTTCATGCCATCTTGGGGCCCGCTCACAGTGGCAGAATGCCAGGGCCCAGTAGCAAGTGCGACCTTTGCGACCCTGGCAGTTCCGCCACTGTGACAACACTGAAGAAATAACACTTTGCTACAATGTAAAGTAGTGATTGTACAGCTTGTATAACAGAGTAAATTTGCTGTCCCCTCCAAATAACTCAACACACAGCCATTAACCACTTGCCGACCGCCCACCGTCTTTATACACCGGCTGTTTGAAGTGGGGTATCGTTGTTACGGCAACAGTATCCACTTTTTCAGTGGGCGGTCGGCTTTCAGATAAAAGTGGTCCCTGCGGCGGATTCGCCGCAAGATCACTTTTATCGGGGGCAGGAGAGGCCCCCCTCCCGCAGCGCTCTGGTGCCCTCTGCTGCTTACCGGAGCCGCCGGCAGTGGCTGAGGCGATCGGATCCTGTGCCCTCTGTGGCATGGAGCTGAGTGAGGAGAAGATGGCTCCCATCCGGCTTCATACCATTGCAGGGCGGAAGCAAAGTAAAAACATCATTTCCGCCCATAGCTCTTAAAGGGACATTTTTTTTTTCTTTTTCAAACTACATTTTTTTTTATTGCATTTTAGTGTAAATAAAAGAAAAAAGACCTCAGATCTCATATTTAGGAGGTCTTGTCATGCTTTTTTCTACTATAAGGGATGTTTTCATTCCTTGTAATAGGAATAAAAGCGACACAGTTTTTTTTTTAAAAGAACAGTGTAAAAATAAAAAGTAAAATGAATAAAAAAAAAGAAAACTATTTTTTAACGTGCCCAGTCCCACCGAGCTCATGTGCAGAAGTGAACGCATATGTGAGTAGCACCTTCATATGTAAAACATTTTATAAACATTTTTAAACATCGCCTATGGAGATTTTTAAGGGTAAAAGTTTGTCGCCATTCCACGAGTGGGTGCAATTTTAAAGCGTGGCATGTTGGGTATCAACTTACTCGGTGTAACATCATCTTTCACAATATAAAAAAAAAATTGGGCTAACTTTACTGTTGTCTTATTTTTTAATTCAAAAAAGTGTATTTTTTCCAAAAAAAAGTGCGCTTGTATGACCGCTGCGCGAATACAGTGTGACAGAAAGTATTACAACAACCACCATTTTATTCTCTAGGGTTTTATAAAATATAAAATGTTTGATTATAAGTAATTTTCTAGCAAAAAAACTGATTTTTAACCTGTAAACACTAAATCTCAAAACAAGGCTCTGTCCTTAAGTGGTTAATGTCTAAACCTCTGGCAACAAAACTGAGTACACCCCGAAGTGAAAATGTCCAAATTGGGCCCAATTAGGCATTTTCCCCTCACCGGTGTCATGTAACTCGTTAGTGTTACAAGACCTCAGGTGTGAATGGGGAGCAGGTGTGTTAACCACTTCCGGACCGCCCACCGTCGTTATACGTCGGTACTTTAAAGGAGGATATCATTGTTATAGCAGCAGCTATCAGAGGTTGAGGGGTGGGGGGGCAGCCTGTCAGTGCTCAATCCATATGCCGCACTCTGCATCAAATTGGTCTGCATAGCTGTCGTCCCAGAAGGAAGTCTCTTCTAAAGATGATGCACAAGAAAGCCCGCAAACAGTTTGCTGGAGACAAGCAGACTAAGGATATGGATTACTGGAACCATGTCCTGTGGTCTGATGAGACCAAGATAAACTTATTTGGTTCAGATGGTGTCAAGCGTGTGTGGCGGCAAACAGATGAGGAGTACAAAGACAAGTGTGTCTTGCCTACAGTCAAGCATGGTGGTGGGAGTGTCATGGTCTGGGGCTGCAGGAGTGCTGCCGGAACTGGGGAGCTACAGTTCATTGAGGGAACCATGAATGCCACATGTACTGTGACATACTGAAGCAGAGCATGATCCCCTCCCTTCAGAGACTGGGCCGCAGGGCAGTATTCCAACATGATAACGACCCCAAACACGCCTCCAAGAAGACCACTGCCTTGCTAAAGAAGCTGAGGGTAAAGGTGATTGACTGGCCAAGCATGTCTCCAGACCTAAACCCTATTGAGCATTTGTAGGGCATCCTCAAACGGAAGGTGAAGGAGCGCAAGGTCTCTAACATCCACCAGCTCCATGATGGTGTCATATGGCAACCTGTGAAGCTCTGGTGAACTCCATGCCCAAGAGGGTTAAGGCAGTGCTGGAAAATAATGGTGGCCACACAAAATATTGACACTTTGGGCCCAATTTGGACATTTTCATTTAGGGGTGTACTTACTTTTGTTGCCAGTGGTTTAGACATTAATGGCTGGGTGTTGAGTTATTTTGAGAGGACAGCAAATTTACACTGTTATACAAGCTGTACACTCACTACTTTACATTGTAGCAAAGTGTCATTTCTTCAGTGTTGTCACATGAAAAGATATAATAAAATATTTACAAAAATGTGAGGGGTGTACTCACATTTGTGAGATACTGTATACATTATGAGAAAGTGCAAGAGAAAAGTGGGAGAAGCGACAGATAGTATGCAAGAGAGCAAATTTTATGCAGAAACTTTACTTTTTTTTAATTAAAGGATACATTTTTTGTTAAAAATAAAAAAGGTGTTATACTTACCTGCACAGAGCGGCCCCTTCCCCCACTTTGGCAGTTTATAAATGATGCTGTCCACTTTTCCCTCCTCTGAGTGCCTCCTTATCAAACCAGGTGCAAGCGCTTGCACTCCTGAGCTGGGCTGTGTGTGTCCATAGACACACACAGCACCGATTAGCTACGCCCCCACTCCTTCATCAAAGGAGTTTGACTGACAACAGCAGAGTCCCCACTGTCAGAATACATAGTTTACCATTCAGCACTATAGCCGACTGGCTGCAAGCCACTGATCGAAGAAGGTTTTCCAGCAGGTCCAATGTCCAAGTGGGGGGAATTCCTGCAGCCACTGCACTTGTGTGGATGCAGGAGTCTTTTTGTGTTTGTTTCTTCAGCCTGAAAAATAAACGAGCTGTGTGTACCCAGCTTCAGAAAATCTGAGAGATCAAATAAGGTCATCCCATCTACACAATTGCCATTTATAGTTTTTACAGTGCCACAGCCTGAGTTATCATCCAGGGGAAGAAATGAAAAACCGGCTGCTTATAAAGGTGGCCATAGATGATTTGATCTTCTTTCCTGCAACCACAGGTCGGTGTTGATGAGGGAATTCCTCCTGCTGAGCTATTGTGTTCTCCCGGTGGGGGGGAGCCATCCCGTCCTGGAGAACACACAGTGATTATTGCTACTGGCAATATTTGCACGAAAAATGTGACAGGCTGGTTGTACCCAAGTTGATCGATCGAAATTGAACAGCCTATTTGCCTTTAGTAACTCAACCCTGTTGAGTACATTTGGATATATGCCATACAGGAACTAAAGGCACAATAGACACTATTATAACTATACAGCAATGTTATAAAACAGCACTACTAATACTACGCGATTGCTGTGAAGAAGAACTTTTGTTCTATTTGGGAACTGTAAGTGTCTTGTATAGCTGTGAGAAAGGAACATTGTGCTCACTGATTTATCCACCTTTATTATAAATGCATACTTGACTTTATGATTATTTCCATGTTCATTCATGATCATGTATAGAAGTGAATACAGTGCTTTGAAAAAGTATTCACATCCCTTGAAATTTTCCACATTTTTGTCATGTTACAACCAAAAATGTACATGCATTTTATTGGGATTTTATGTGATAGACCAAAAGACAGTGGCACATAATTGTGAAGTGGAAGGAAAATGATAAATGATTTTCAATTTTTTCTACAAATAAAGATCTGAAAAGTGTGGCGTGCATTTGTATTTAGCCCCCTGTACTCTGATACCCTTAACTAAAATCTAGTTAACTAAAATCCATTGCCTTCAGAAGTCACCCAATTAGTAACTAGAGCCCACCTGTGTGTAATTTAATCTCAGTATAAATACAGCTGTTCTGTGAAGCCTTCAGAGGTTTGTTAGAGAACCTTAGTGAACAAACAGTATCGTGAAGGCCAAGGAACACACCAGACAGGTCAGGGATAAAGTTGTGGAGAAGTTTAAAGCAGGGTTCGGTTATAAAAAAATATCCCAAGCTTTGAACATCTCCCAGAGCACTGTTCAATCCATCATCCAAAAATGGAAAGAGTATGGCACAACTGCAAACCTACCAAGACATGGCCGTCCACCTAAATTGACAGGCTGGGCAAGGAGAGCAGTGATCAGGGAAGCAGCCAAGAGGCCCATGGTAACTCTGGTGGAGCTGCAGAGATCCACAGCTCAGGTGGAAGAATCTGTCCACAGGACAACTATTAGTTGTGCACTCCATAAATCTGGCCTTTATGGAAGAGTGGCAAGAAGAAAGCCATTGTTGAAAGAAAGCCATAAGAAGTCCCATTTGCAGTTTGCAAGAAGCCACGTAGGGGACACAGCAAACATGTGGAAGAAGGTGGTCTGGTCAGATGAGACCTAAATTGAACTTTTTGGCCTAAAAGCAAAACGCTATGTGTGACGGAAAACAAATACTGCACATCACCCTAAACACACCATCCCCACCGTGAAACATGGTGGTGGCAGCATCGTGTTGTGGGGATCTTTTTCTTCAGCATGGACAGGGAAGCTGGTCAGAGTGGATGGGAAGATGGATGGAGCCAAATACAGGGCAATCGTAGAAGAAAACCTGGCTTGCCTTGCATACACACGGTCACACAAAAGTTCGCTGAACTTTCAACCGTCAAGAACGTGGTGACGTACAACACTACGACGAGCCCAGAAAATTAAGTTCAATGCTTTCGAGCATGCGTTGAATTGTTTCCGAGCATGCGTAGGAATTTTGTGCGTTGGAATTGCTACAGACGGTCGCATTTTCTGATAGGAACTTTTTCCGACCGAAAAATTGAGAACATGCTCTCAATCTTTTGCTGGCAAAAGTCCGATGGAGCATACACACGGTCGCATTTTCCAACCAAAAGCTCTCATCGGTCTTTTGCTGGCCGAATTTCTGATCGTGTGTACGTGGCATTAGAGTTGCAAAAGGCTTGAGACTGGGGCGAAGGTTCACCTTCCAGCAGGACAATGACCTTAAACATACAGCCAGAGCTACAATGTTATAGTTTAGATCAAAGCATATTCATGTGTTAGAATGGCCCAGTCATAGTCCAGACCTAAATCCAATTGAGAATCTGTGGCAAGACTTGAAAATTGCTGTTCACAGACACTCTCCATCCAATCTGAAAGAGCTTGAGCTATTTTGCAAGGAAGAATGGGCAAAAAATTTCACTCTCTAGATGTGCAAAGCTGATAGAGACATACCCAAAAAGACTTGCAGCTGTAATTGCAGCGAAAGGTGGTTCTACAAAGTATTGACTCAGGGGGGCTGAATACAAATGCACCCCACACTTTTCACATATTTATTTGTAAAAAATGTTGAAAACCATTTATCATATTCCTTTCACTTCACAATAATGTGCCACTTTGTGTTGGTCTATCACATAACATCCAAATAAAATAGATTTAAGTTTTAGGTTGTAACATGACAAAAATGTGGAAAATTTAAAGGGGTATGAATACTTTTTCAAGGCACTGTATATTCACCGGTTGAACTTCGAAGTACATGTGGAGCAGAAATTGTATATGGTCTCAAGGATGCACTTCTCTTGCACATTATTTTTCTTTTCAAATATTTTATTTAAACCACCAAAGGCGATTCCCGGTAACAACACTTCAGATACACTGAAATGATAGACCAGGAATAAAAACCAGATGTTAAGTTAGATCATGCAGAACTTACTCAATATACAATCTGTGTGAATATAATTCCTATAGTGTAGCAACCAAAGCATAAACCCGTAGTAACAGGTCCCAAGATCACCTAGTTCACTTTCTATTTTCTAAATTTCAAGGAAGAAAAGAGAAGAGAAGATAACCGAATATAGCAACGAGGGAAAAAGAAAGAGAGGGAGGGAAATAAGGAGGGTGGGGTGAGGGGGCCCTGGGAGGGAGGAGGATACCCAGTCATTGGGCAGCTAGGCAAGATACATATGCTCAACAATCATGAGCTAAGTAGGTTTAGACCCTCTTCAGAGAGGATAAACATATTCCATATTCTCCACAATTCTGAGTATGTTTCTTGTTTATTTTGTGCTGAAAGTGTGAGATCTTCCATCTTATTGATCTCTTGCACTTTATGGAGCCAGCATCCCACTGTTGGGGGTGATACGTTTTTCCACTTGAGGGGGATACATGCCTTAGTGGCGTTTATCATATGTCGTAAAATTGATTTCTTATACTTTTTCACTGGAATAGTCGTAACGTGCAATAAGAAAATCAGGTATCTTGTAGTCAGTGAATTTTTGAGCAATGTTCCGCACTTCCCGCCAGTATGGTTCTATCCTCGGATAGGACCAAAAAATGTGTAGCATTGAACCTCCCTCCTTCTGGCATCTCCAGCAATGATCAGGCACTTTGGGATAAAATTCATGCAACATCTGCGGGGTGTGGTACCATTGCGTCAGTATTTTGTAATAAGTTTCTTGAATTTTAGTGCAGATAGATGATTTCAATGAGAACGTAATCATATTTTGTCTGATCGTAAATTTACGGTTCATCTCCTTCTCCCATTTCCCTATTCATGGTAAGTGCGGTTGTCTCAGGGGGGAGTAATCATAGACTATACATTTTCGAGAGTACTTGCGTCAAGATCCCGTTATCTGTGCAGTACTCTTCAAATGTGGAGAGTTGTCGACAGAATCATCCTGGGGTCTTTAGGGAGTGACGGAAGTGGTGAAGCTGTAAGGCATTCCAAAACGGCAGGCGGAAGGAACCAGAGGGTTCCATTAATGCAGAGATGGAAGGCCAGCCTTCTGATAGTAAAAAGAGCGATGCCCGAAAACAGTTATTCTGTCTCAGGGTGGAGAAATTACTGGTCTCTCAGGCCTGGGAGAAATTGCGGATTCCCAAGAATGGGCATCAGGGGAGAGTCTGAGGACGAGAGAGAGAGAGATTTTTCCAACTACTTGTGCGCAAGTACTTAGTGTAAGGCCTGTCAGGGGGTGTAACTTTAGGTTTGATGAGAGATTATCGTAGCACCACAGTGGCCCTTTTAATAGAACATTTGTTTGGGCTTGTTCAATTTGAACCCAGAGTTTACCGGTCGAATGATGGTTCCAATCTATGCGTCTTCCTAGGTGCTCTGCTTGGTAGTATTTGAAGATGTCAGGAAGTGCAATACCTCCAAAATGTTTAGGCAAGGATAGTTGGAATCAGGGAGTGCGTGGTCTCTTGTGTGCCCATATAAATTTGATAAATAAGGAGTGGATTTGTCTAAAGTACTGAGCAGGTAGTTTTATCTGTAGGGTTTGAAAAAGGTATAAATACTTGGGTAGGATACACATCTTTAGAAGATTACATCTACCGAACCATGAATGCAATCCCCGATTCCAAGACTCTAAGAAGGCATCCTGGTGAGGAGAGGGGGGAAGTTTAGTTCAAATATCCGAAATAAGTCAGAAGGGATATATGTTCCTAGATATTTCAGAGCTGTATCTGTCCATTTGAACTTGAAGTTTAACTGAAAGGTCCGTGTATTGCAGGAGAAACTCCTATTCCCATAGCTTCTGATTTGCTGAAGTTAATCCGTAATTTAGACAGTCGGCCATAATTTTCGAATTTGAGGATAAGATTGGGAAGTGACACCGATGAGTTAGTGAGGGTAGAGAGAAAATCATCAGCGTAAGCTGAAATTTTATGTTGTCCATCTCCTACCCTAACACCAGTGATGTCTGGATTTAGGCAGATCGTGCAGAGGAAAGGTTCCAGGGAAAGAGCAAAGAGCAGTGAGGACAATGGGCATCCCTGTCTCGTTCCATTCGTGATGGGGAAGGGGTCTGATAAGATCCCATTGGCTTTAACTTGGGCCATCGGATATGAGTAGATCTTGGTGATCCAATGTAGCATATTTTCCCCCAGGCCTATGTGACGTAAGACCGCAAACATGAAGCACCAGTTCACACGGTCAAATGCCTTTTCAGCGCCTGTGCCTATTAAAATGCATGGAATTTGCATCTCCTATGCAGTGTGGATAAGATTTAACACTTCTCTCGTAGGAATGAATCCCACTTGATCAAGATGAATCAGTGGCTGTAGATGTTGTGCGATACGAGTGGTAATATTCTTTGTAAATAATTTAAGGTCGCAGTTCAGGAGGGAGATAGGCCTGTAACTTCCACAGCAAGTTGGATCTTTTCCCTCTTTAGGGATTACTGTGACATGGGCTTTTAAAGTGTCTCTAAGAAAGAGTTTTTCTGAACCCATTTTAATAAACAGTTCCACCATGGGGACCTAGTAATGGGAGGAATCGCTTGTAATACTGTAGCGAGAAACCGTCGGGGCCCTGGACCTTACCCGTCTTTGAGATACTGAGCGCGTCCTGAAGTTCGTCTAAGGTTATTGGTTCTTCCAAATCTTCTCCTACCTCAGAGGGTAGTTGAGGGAGTTGAGAGGAGGCGATATAATTTTCTATTAGCGTCTGAGTTGGGGACTGTTCCGATAGGTTGTATAGGGAAGAATAGAAGTCTCTAAAGCCCTGGGCAATCTGTTTAGAAAGCACCGCCTTGTGGCCTTTGGGTGTAATAATTTGAGGGATGTAAGAAGCTAACTTTTGTTCTCTAATTAGGTGGGCTAACATTCTCCCGCATTTATCACCCGACTCATAGCTGAGTTTTCGGCACCTTTTGTATGGCAGCCTTGCCTTGATATCTTAATAAGTCTGTTGTCTGTTTGCGAAGGGAGAAGAGGTTTTGTTCAAGTGTCGGAGTTGGGGCATGCTTATGTTGAGCTTCTACTTTATGGATGTCGTGGAGGAGAGACGAAAGTTTGAGCCGCGATCCATGTTTAATGAAAACACCTCTGACAACTGCTTTGTGGGCCTCCCATAGGAACCCTACATCACAATCGGGTTGTTTATTGATCTGAAAGTACTGACTTAGTTCTCTTTGAATATCCTCCACTACCTCAGGAGTCTGCAAGAGGCTTTCATTCAATTTCCAGAATCTGGATCTTGAATAGGTGAGTTCCGAGATTTTGTAGGTCAACTCAATCGGTGCGCGGTCTGACCATGTTATCATACCAATCGCTGAACTTTGCACAGCCTGTAGCTGTGCATGCGGAATCAAAAAATGTGTAGGTTTTTGTGAGGAAAGGAGTAGAAGGTGTAATCTTTCTCACCTGAATGCTGTAACCGCCAGATTTTGACTAGCTGAGCCTTGTGAAGAGATTGTGCCACGCGTTTGCGTACCCCGGGAGTAACGGAGTACGAGCCCGAGGAAGTATCCACATTGGGAAGTAATGGAACATTGAAATCGCCTTCTAAGATCAACTGGAGAATTCCAGAAGTAAGTCTATCATGCGAGTAAGAAAAATGTCTTGGCGGTCGTTAGGGGCATATGTAGTTGCAAATGTCAGTTTAACATCCCCTAGTGACCCTTTGACAAACATAAAGCATCCTGCTGGGTCCGCCAGGGTGTCTTGGCAAGTCCAAGGGAGACAGTTGGATAGCAGTATGGATACGCATTTAGATTTAGCCTGAGTGTTAGTAGAGTGGTAAGTAATTGGGTAAAACCTATTTTTTAAAATGGGAAGTTTATCGTCTCTGAAGTGCTTTTTTTGGATGAATGCCACATCTGCATGTACGCGTTTCAGATCATTTAAAAGCATACTTCTTTTTTCGGGGACATTCAGTACCTTGGCATTGAGCAAAGTGATGTTAACCATGTCAATCCCAGGGTAGGGAGGGATAAAACAAAGAAAAATGGGGGAGAGGTAGGGAGAGAATAGAGAAGGGGCGGGAAGTGCAGTTACAGAAATGGAACCAACACAGATAGAGTGGAAGTATAGAAATAGATAGAAGAAAGAGAAAAATATATAGTAGCAAGATTAGTAAAAAGGTTCAGAGGGTCTTACGGAGCTGCGCACGGCTCTTGAAGCTATAATGGCAAAATATTGCCAGCAGTGCACTTTAGCTAATGTTGACGCTGGGGAAGTGCACTTACCTATGTGGGGGAGGAGGTAGACTGAGGCAAACAGGAGCGGCCCCCACCCAACCCACCCATCCCGGCATTAAAGAACGGTATAGGCAAACATCATGAGGTATATGATCTTAAACAACAAAAGAACATCCCCTCCCTAACACAACCTCAGAGTGCAGGGGGGTCACCCCAGCTAGCATTGAGCTGTCTTCTGACCATTATCCAGTTGGGGAGGGCTCTTCTGTTCCCAGGGAAGTAAATAATAAACAGTAACGCAGAGAATTTGTAAATAGCCCCAAGGAGAAGTAGAACACGGATGACCTGTGAGACACTAAGAAAAGGGTTCTCCCCGCAGGGCAGGTCAGCTACTTAATAGAGCTTGTAAGCTGTGTGTTTCCCTCCCCAGAGCAGCCCCACAAAATGTATTTTAAAGGCCACCCCCAGCCTGTCCTCCCCACTTTAACCAGAAAGCGCACACGTTATGGAGAGAAGGAAACATAGGGGTACACCTACCAACAGCCATCATTTTCATCTCCTCTCGTCTCAGCCCCCCAATCCTGTAATAAGGTGAAAATGCAACATAGACAAGACTGCTGCTACTGGTTCTAGCTGCTGGTAATAGATGCGATATAGACTCCTGTATTACTCCTAAGACATCATGCATAGCTAGATACATCATGCAGGAACAGCAGTATGAGCCCCACTGAGTCAGTGTCAAGGGTAACAGTGGCTGTAGACAGCATAGGGTCTCTCCATTGTGCGTAGGTGGTTTGAAAAATGTGACTCACATAGAAAGTACACCACCATGGGAGCGGACAGAGTAGGGTTCTGAGGGGGTGCACCTTCAGGTATAGTCAGAGGCATGGATTCTTTGCGGGGGCAGCGAACGTGTCAAACTGAAGAGCAGCAGTGCAGTCTGGCTTGACGGGCAACAGCATCTAAAAAGGGTAGATAAAGTTACCTGGTCAAGAAGCTTTGTGGAGGCTCTTTGAGGTGCTGGTAGTCACTTACAGGTAGGGGCTTTGTCAGGGCTGCAATAAGATGTGGTAGGGCCGTGGGGATCATGGTCATTAGTGACCCCAGTGTGGGTTTGGGGAGGCAGCGGGGTAAAAAGAGGATTGGACTGAGGACTCATGTGAACCTTCTGCTGAGGGCACCCAGGATCCTTTCGGTGTCCTCTGCTGTCAAGGCTGGGAGGTCCGCCAGGGTGTCGCCGAACCTGCACGTCCCGTGGGCCGTGGGAGAAACAACAGCCAGTTCTGGACTGGGACGGGGTCCACATCCATGAACGGGAAAAGCGCAGGCAATTCCCCTGGTGTGCGTAGAGTGAAGGAGCGATGTTCCTTGCGAAAGGTGGCCGAGAGGGGGTACCCCCATCTGTAGGAGATGTTTGCCCGACGGGCCAGATCCAGGACTGGGCGGAGCATGGTGTGGCATTGCAGGGTGGCCCTGGATAAGTCAGGGAGGATTTTGACTGGGGTACCGTCAAACTCCAGTTCCCCATGGTCCCATGCTTTCCGCAGTACAGTCTCTTTGACCGTGTACCTGTGCAGCCGGCAAATCACATCTCTGGGTCTGGTGGGATCAGTAGAGCGGAGACCCAGGGCTCTGTGAATCCTGTCAAATTCAACCCGGTTCGGGAGGTCAGTTCCCGCGACTCTCTGAAAGATTGCAGCCGCTGACTCAGCCAGGTCCTCAGGTTCAGTCGCTTCAGCGAGACCTCAGATGCGGAGATTCTTCCACCTGCTCCGGTCTTCCATATCTTCGATATGGAGCTGTAGGGCGACCGCGGCATCCACATGGGCATCTTGTTTGGATACCAAGGCTGACACTCTTTGGGTGAGGGCCACCATAGAAGACTCCCCTGCCGTCAGCCTGGTGGTGAGGGACTGGACGTCTTTCTTGACCCCCTGTATCTCCTCGCTGTTTTTTTTCTCTAGGTGACCAATGATTACTTCTATGTCCGATTTGGTTGGAAGGGCCTGCAGAAGGGCCCGGAGTTCAGAGTCCATCTGGAGGGTACAGGGGTGCACTGACTGGCCATGAGGGGTTGTGTGGAGATCCGGCGGAGTGTTGGAGTATGTGTCCTATGCAGTTGAAGCAGCCGGTGAGGTCGGGTGCGTATAAGGGTCCGAGACCTCAGGCAGTGAGTCGCATGTCTCCACCATCTTGGAATCCGGGGAAGCTGCCTGGAAGCCCGGGAAGTAACGGTCGATACTGCCACACGCCTTGGTGTTTTTAGCTGCCTTACCTCATCCTTCGTCTTCCGTTTCCTGACCGAGGGCATGTTGTAGTTATCAGAGCTGTGTTAGCCGGGATGAGTGGGTAGTGGACAGGAGCTCGAGCTACACATGTCCACCTGCAGCCATGTCCAGACCACGCCCCCAGCCTCTTGCACATTATTTATTATAACTAAGACATTGCTGCTACAAGCCCCCTCCTTTTTATCAGCTATCAATTAATAGATACATTTATTTAGCTGGGAGTTTTTGGCCCACAAGAAGTTATTGGTCCTTAGTACTGTATATGTGTATTGGGAAGTATACTGTATACTGATATTCACTATATACACTGATATACACTATAGTATCAAAAGTAATTGCATAAGCAGGAAATTAGATATCTGGGGGGCGTTCTGTACACCATCTGTGTACAGAACACCTCCAGGTAACTATATCGCGCTGAATTTTACAGAAGATTACAGCACTGCAGATTGAATAGGAAAGGTCATTTTTAATAACATTCAAATACAATATGACTTGTCTCACATTTGTATACGCTATATATTTTTTTTTTGGATTTTTTTTTACCACAAAAGTGGAGTTACCCTTTAATGATCTTAAAATTTTCTTTGCTTTCTGCTACCGTCTCTTTTCTCTTTTTCTCTGTATCCCTAGCTGCCAGTAAAAGCCTTGCAAAGGTTCTAACCCTTTCACCTCTAACCAAAGCATAAAAAAGGTTAAAGCTGTAGTTATACTGTAAGAGGGAGTATTATATAATGTATTAGAGTGGATCTAGCCCTGGTTCACATTGGTGCGATTTTACCTGTCAAATCGGCGGCAATTGCCGGCAATGGCACCATCCTAATCGCTTGCAACGCCGCACTGATTTCAAAAAGTAGTTTCTGTACTACTTTTTACGATTTTGGGGTGCGATTTCCATTGACATTTGTGCAGAAACCCGCACAGATGTCTTTGAAATCGCATGCTGAAATTGGGACTGACATATGTTCAGCTGAACGGCACGGCTTCATTCCCACAGCTCAGTGTGAACCTGGGCTAAATCAGGGATTTTCTGTTCTCATGGAGATCACCTTTATCATCCTTGTCACAAGCAAAATAAATATCACTATTGGCTTCCCCATTGCTGTGTATCTGTTTATTACAGAAGCACGTCATTGTTCACAGTCAGTGCTTTGTGTCCGTTGTTTAGGAATTTATTTTGTAAGCACACAAGTAGCTGTTTATGAATACACAGCACAAATGTCTTTTGTTCTTCTCCTATTTCATTGACCTGTTATTTGTTTTAAACTTGTAAGAGGTGCCAGCCAATAGTTTTGGTAGGATATTTTATTAATGTTTTTAGTTTATACAGTATATGTAAATAAAGCTAAATCTACAATCCAAAAGGAAAGTAGCAGGGGGAGATGTCATTACGATTGCAGATTTAGGCAAGTGACATGACAGGCTGCTGCTGTTTTTGCAGCCTTGGCTCCGAGACGCTGGCTGGTACAAGGCCAGCCTGGGACAGTTTACTAAAAAGTGTGACTGTCCTGGCAAATCCGGGACAGTTGACAAGTATGATTTAGTGTAAGGAAGCCAGATCCCCAGTCAGGCGACCAAAAATAGGGGCATATTGGACTATTCCGGTACAATAATAAGGGATGATAATATGAAGCATATAAAGACAGTAATAAAAATTAGAGTTGTTTTTATTGATGCAGAAGACAAAACAATGGTAATAAAATAAAACATAATAAAAGTACAAGTATATCACCAGTGGGATCATTGGTATACAGTACAACGCAAAATCTCAGATATCATATTCCTCGACTAGTTTCGCGGACATAAACCGCTTCATCAGGAGGGAATCTAGACATGATTTATTCTGACTAAACAGTCTGAACCTGACAAATAAAAGATATACAATGGAGTTTACCAAAATACATAATAAATATAATTATATTCTAGCATCAACATTCACAAAAGGGTAATGAAAGTTGTGGGGGGAAAGGGGCGAGTCTGCTTACCCAGGTCCCAACAGGTCCCAGGCGCGCGGCCCCACCGCCCGAGGATGATCTCCCACGGCGACCTGGGGGAGCTAACAAAATGACGGGGGTGATAAGCATAAGATGAATATTATAAGGTGGTAAGGTAACCTAAATTACCACACACGAGAGGTGAAACATAAAATGATGAGGGTAATAATGGAAAAGTAGTGACAAGGGGGGTGGCTCGTGAAGAATGTGGAAGATGACATGAAGTGAACCTTCAGTGTGCAAGGGTAAAAAGGATTATGTATGGTGACCTCCTCCCCGGCATTCCCTATCTTTCCCTCACCTTCCTCCTCCCTCCCCTCTGTCCCCAGCCCCACCCCCTTCCCTCTCCTCCCTCCTCGGTCCCTATCCTTTCACCTCTCACCTTCACACCACATGCACTATTATGCCTTTTGGCCTCTTATCACCCTTTCTTACCTCATTGGTCACCATACATAATCCTTTTTACCCTTGCACACTGAAGGTTCACTTCATGTCATCTTCCACATTCTTCACGAGCCACCCCCCTTGTCACTACTTTTCCATTATTACCCTCATCATTTTATGTTTCACCTCTCGTGTGTGGTAATTTAGGTTACCTTACCACCTTATAATATTCATCTTATGCTTATCACCCCCGTCATTTTGTTAGCTCCCCCAGGTCGCCGTGGGAGATCATCCTCGGGCGGTGGGGCCACGCGCCTGGGACCTGTTGGGACCTGGGTAAGCAGACTCGCCCCTTTCCCCCCACAACTTTGCATTACCCTTTTGTGAATGTTGATGCTAGAATATAATTATATTTATTATGTATTTTGGTAAACTCCACTGTATATCTTTTATTTGTCAGGTTCAGACTGTTTAGTCAGAATAAATCATCTCTAGATTCCCTCCTGATGAAGCGGTTTATGTCCGCGAAACTAGTCGAGGAATATGATATCTGAGATTTTGCGTTGTACTGTATACCAATGATCCCACTGGTGATATACTTGTACTTTTATTATGTTTTATTTTATTACCATTGTTTTGTCTTCTGCATCAATAAAAACAACTCTAATTTTTATTACTGTCTTTATATGCTTCATATTATCATCCCTTATTATTGTACCGGAATAGTCCAATATGCCCCTATTTTTGGTCGCCTGACTGGGGATCTGGCTTCCAACCCCTTTGATTATTGATTTCTGGATGATGGTACATTTATACATTTCTTGCTACCTCAACTACTCATCATAGAGGCCACTCTACTAATCGTATACATTGGGTGGATAACACACCCGGAACCATGTCGAGTGGGATGCTGGGGTGGGCTGTTTTAGTGGATGGGTCATCTATTGCCCTCCACCCTACAGACCCCAGTTATCCCACCCTTCATTTTTAATTTACCCCCACTGACACATATATTTTGCGTCTTTTTGGGGGGGCCTCTCTTTACATGTAATTCTACCTCTTGATATTATCACTATGGCTAATTGTCAGCCCCGATGCTACCCTCCGAGACAGATGCCCATTAGGTTGGCCAGACACTTTTACTTGGCTACCCGCCCCCTTATCCACATGCTTTTACCCATTCATGTGGTTCTGTCTTTGGCCCTCCTTACTTATATGCAATGTATGCAATTAGGTGTCTATGGGTTTATGCCTCGGAGGGGCTATTGCACTGGTCTCTAGGGTATTCACCAATCCCTAGTTCACTTATTCAAGTTTTCCAAGCTTTTTCAATCATTCAATTATTCCTGTTTTCATGCTTGATTAACCTCCCAATTGTTGTTTTTTACTAATTTCTGTATTGGACTCTGCTTTCCCATTTCCTGGTCCCGCCCAGGGCGCCGGCGCGGGCCCCTCCTCCCTGTTCTCCTGCGGCGGCCTGGTGAGGTCCCTGGTGGAGGGATTGGTCTCGGACACGGGACCGCCCCCTCCTCTTGCACTGGTCTTGGTGGGGACGTTGTCCCCGTGGCCAGATGGCCGGTGCGCATGCGTGCGCGCGCGATCCATTCGTGCACGCGCCCTGTGGAACCTCTGACCCTTGACGTCATGCGCCAGCGTCCCACTGGAGCGCGGCGCAGCGTCATGGGGTTGGGAGCTACAAATGGCAGGCTATGCCTGTTAGTCTGACGGTCGGTCCATGACTCCCAGGTCTTTGTACCCGAACCAGCCTAGTGCAAGTTTGAGGTTAGTATCTACCTACCTATTTTTTCACTCAAGTCCCGTACCCCTGGGCATTAGCATTGATTATCTAACTTACTGGTTCTTCCCCTGCAGTTGCCCTAGGCTGAGGTAAACACGCTTTGGTCTGTGTTCGTCCATCGCTTACAGCCTGTATTAACTTTCTATCTACCCTATGATGGCATCTGCCTTGGCAGGGTGCCTCCCCTGGGAATTCATCCATGCTTATTAGTATCAGGTACCTGTACCCCTCGTTCGCCTCAGTCCACACTGTTATATCCTCTTCTTGTTCCCTCCCCCCCCCTCCCCCCCTTTCCCTCCGTTCCATCCCTCCTCCCCCCCCCATTTTCCCTTGTTCATCCCTTCCCCCCCCCCTCCTCCCCGGCATTCCCTATCTTTCCCTCACCTTCCTCCTCCCTCCCCTCTGTCCCCAGCCCCACCCCCTTCCCTCTCCTCCCTCCTCGGTCCCTATCCTTTCACCTCTCACCTTCTCACCTTCACACCACATGCACTATTATGCCTTTTGGCCTCTTATCACCCTTTCTTACCTCATTGGTCACCATACATAATCCTTTTTACCCTTGCACACTGAAGGTTCACTTCATGTCATCTTCCACATTCTTCACGAGCCACCCCCCTTGTCACTACTTTTACATTATTACCCTCATCATTTTATGTTTCACCTCTCGTGTGTGGTAATTTAGGTTACCTTACCACCTTATAATATTCATCTTATGCTTATCACCCCCGTCATTTTGTTAGCTCCCCCAGGTCGCCGTGGGAGATCATCCTCGGGCGGTGGGGCCGCGCGCCTGGGACCTGTTGGGACCTGGGTAAGCAGACTCGCCCCTTTCCCCCCACAACTTTGCATTACCCTTTTGTGAATGTTGATGCTAGAATATAATTATATTTATTATGTATTTTGGTAAACTCCATTGTATATCTTTTATTTGTCAGGTTCAGACTGTTTAGTCAGAATAAATCATCTCTAGATTCCCTCCTGATGAAGCGGTTTATGTCCGCGAAACTAGTCGAGGAATATGATATCTGAGATTTTGCGTTGTACTGTATACCAATGATCCCACTGGTGATATACTTGTACTTTTATTATGTTTTATTTTATTACCATTGTTTTGTCTTCTGCATCAATAAAAACAACTCTAATTTTTATTACTGTCTTTATATGCTTCATATTATCATCCCTTATTATTGTACCGGAATAGTCCAATATGCCCCTATTTTTGGTCGCCTGACTGGGGATCTGGCTTCCAACCCCTTTGATTATTGATTTCTGGATGATGGTACATTTATACATTTCTTGCTACCTCAACTACTCATCATAGAGGCCACTCTACTAAATGATTTAGTGTAAGATTATCATGGGGCCCCCATGCACAGGTGCAGTGCCGGTGTAAAAAAAAATCCTCGACCTGTAAAATGTCTCGACCTCGTCACTTCTGGTTGGGCTACGTCGGTAAACAGCTGTTGGCGCGGCTTCACTGTGCATGCAGTGAAAAAATTATAGACTCGAGCAGCATGCCGGCTGATGCATGACGTCAGTGGGAGCACTGTGTCTAGCCCTGCCCCCGCCACCTACACGCCCCTAGGCTGCTCTCGTAACCTGTACTGAAGGAAAGTGGGAGGGAGAGATGGAGCGGTGCTTGGAGAGGGAGGCGGGCCCCGTGTATAGCACTGTGTGTATGTATGTATAGGAGGTTGAGGAAAAACATAGAGCTGTGTCTATGATCTGTGTCAGGCCTTTGCATAGAAGACATTCCTCATCAAAAACAGCAGTCTGACACATGTAGCCTCTGCTGTGCACAGCCCTGCAAAATACATATATGAGAGGTCAAGGACAATTATAGAGCAGTGTCTGTGATCTCTGTCAAGTGCTGGAGGCTGGATCGCCTCCGCTGCGTTTCCTCCAATCAGGTTGCCAAAGAAGCTGAGTGTGAGTTTCCCTATAGACCTCACACTGAAGACTTGTACACCATCATCATGGTGTTCCAGGACGGTGGGTACCTGGTCCCCCGAGGGGACCTGTGTGTCCTACTTTGGGGTCACTAGTGGCTGAGGGAGAAGGAGAGGGCCCCTGGGTGGCCGGTGGAGAAGGAGAGGGCCCCCTGGGTGGCCAGCGGAGAAGGAGAGGGCCCCTGGGTGGTCGTGGGAGAAGGAGAGGACCCCTGGGTGGCCGTGGGAGAAGGAGATGACCCCTGAGTGGCTGGGGGAGAAGGAGATGACCCCTGGTTGGCTGTGGGAGAAGGAGATGACCCCTGGGTGGCCGGGGGAGAAGGAGAGGACCCCTGGGTGGCCGGGGGAGAAGGAGAGGGCCCCTGGGTGGCTGGTGGAGAAGGAGAGAGCCCCTGGGTGGTCAGTGGAGAAAGAGAGGGCCCCTGGGTGGCCGGTGGAGAAGGAGAGGGCCCCTGGGTGGCTGGTGGAGAAGGAGAGGGCCCCTGTGTGGCAGGGGGAGAAGGAGAGAGCTCCTGGGTGGCCGGGGGAGAAGGCAAGGACCCCTGGGTGGCCGGGGGAGAAGGAGAGGGCCCCTAGGTGGCCGGTGGAGAAGGAAAGGACCCTTGGGTGGCTGGGGGAGAAGGAGAGGACCCCTGGGTGGATGTTTGGAGGAGGAGAGGGCACCTGCGCGTTTGCAGGAGAGGGCCCCTGGGTAGCCATTTAGAGAAGAAGAGGGCCCCGGGTGGATGTTTGGAGGAGAAGAGGACCCTCTGGGTGGACGTTTGGAGGAGGAGGGGGCCCCTGGGTTTTTGGAGTAAGAGAAGGTCCCCAAGGTGAATGGGGGAGGAGGAAAGAGCCCCCAGGGTGGTTGGCAGAGAAGGAGTGGGTCCCTGGCTGTTTGGTGGAGAAGGAAAGGGCCCTGGGTTGGCCAAAAGTGGAAGAGCTTATATCAGAGTCCAATGCATTTACATTTACATCAGAGTTTCCACTCACATCAGGGTCTGCAGCATTGCACTTTACATCAGTGTTAGGTTAGACATGGGTTAGATTAGAAGGGATGAAAGCCGGAGACATATCCAGGGTACACAGAGGACACATGGGTTATATTAGAAGGGATGAAGGCCCAGAGACATGTCCAGGGCAGGGGCGGACTGACAACCCATGGGGCCCCCGGGAAATAGGAGATCCTGGGGCCCCCTGTCCCCGCCTATGTGTTCCCACCCACACTTAAGTCACACCCACACAAATCCCCACCTACATATTGCACTGCGCACATTACATGCGTTCATCACAGAATTTCTCTGCACTATGTTCAAAATAAATGTTTATTATAGAATATAAAGAAAAATAAACTTACATTAAAGAAAGTACAACAACGGTACATTTCCAAAATTAAAGTGATTGTAAAGGCTCGTTTTTTTCAAAAATAACAAACATGTCATACTTACCTACACTGTGCAGCTCGTTTTGCACAGTGTGGCCCCAATCCTCGACTTCTGGGGTCCTCCCCGCATCAGATAACCCCTAGGAGATGCGCTCTCCCGGGTGGGTTATTTTTTAAATAATTTTTATTTACTTTATATAATTTTCACTGATCACCAATGTAAGGAACATTCTTCTCGCTGATCACCAATGTACGGAACATTATTCCCACTGACCACCAATGTAAGGAACATTCTTCCCACTGACCACCAATGTAAGGAACATTCTTCCCACTGATCACCAATGTAAGGAACATTCTTCCCACTGATCACCAATGTAAGGAACATTCTGCCCACTGACCACCAATGTAAGGAACATTCTTCCCACTGATCACCAATGTAAGGAGCATTCTTCTTACTGAACACTAATGTAAGGAACATTCTTTCTGCTGACCACCAATGTAAGGAACATTATTCTCACTGGCCACCAATGTAAGGAACATTCTACCCACTGATGTTCTTTCCGCCGAAGTGTACAGATATCAGTGTATAGATGTCAGTGTTGTATATAAGGAATAGCTCTCAGTATACAGATATCAGTGTCAGGGAAAAGCACTCAGTGTATAGATGTCAGTGTAACACATAAGGAATATCTATAGGGAAGTGCTATTCCCTATATATAACTGACATCTATACACTGAATGCTTTTCCCTAACACTGATATCTGTACACTGAGAGCTATTCCTTATATACAACACTGATATCTGTACACCGAGAGCTATTCCTTATATACAACACTGATATCGGTACACTGCGTGGCACTCAGTGTACAGATATCAGTGTACTAGGGAATAGCACCTGGTAGATGGCCACTGGGCAAGAAGGAACTCTTAGTCAGCTAGGCTGGTGATCAGAGACACTAAACTGCAGTGAGTACACACTGACCTGCTGCTGCACACAAGGCAGGTCAGGTGACTGTCCCCGACATGACTCCACTCTGTCTTCACTCAGCCTCCAGCTCTCTTACTGGCTTTCCCCCGCGGCACGGATGTATACTGTGGCCCCACACCTCTGCTGAATTCCCCAGGAGGAGAGGTGGCCGGAGCGCCTGGCACTGCTATCATCCTCATGGTCCATGATCGCTGTGTAATCCCAGCCAGCACCCGAGTCCTCTCATATAGCTTCACCAACTGCAGGCAGGGGTGACATCGCTCACTACCTCCGCAGTGCAAAACTTCCCCAATCCTGCATGATAAGCTGTGGGCACATCCAGGGGCAGACTGACATCATCATGTGTGATTGTGTGATTGTGCGTGTGTGCCAGGCCTAAGCAGAAGCAAACAGCCAATCAAATATAGTGCTCAATATGGATTCAATAAATATGCATAGCCATAGATATCATAAATAAAGTGTAATAAAGTGATTTGTGCAGTGCAACAGCAGGAACTACTTTTAAGTAGACTGCAGATGCGACTACAGGAAATAACCAGACTGCGAATGCGACTACAGGAAATAACCAGAGACTGAGGATGCGACTATAGGAGATGACCAGACTGCGAATGCGACTACAGGACATAACCAGAGACTGCGGATGCGACTATAGATGACCAGACTGCGGATGCGCTTATAGAAGGTGACCAGACTGCGGATGCGATTACAGGAGATGACCAGAGATTGGGGATGCGACTACAGGAAATAACCAGAGACTGCAGATGCGACTACAGGAGATGACCTGACTGCAGATGCGACTACAGGAGATGACCAGACTGCGGATGCGACTCTAGGAGATGACCAGAGACTGCGGATGCGACTACAGCAGATGACCAGACTGCGGATGCAACTACAGGAAATAACCAGAGACTGCAGATGCGACTACTGGAGATGACCAGACACTGCGGATGCGACTATAGGAGATGACCAAACTGCAGATGAGACTACAGGAGATCACCAGACTGCAGATGCGACTACAGGAAATGACCAGAGACAGGAGATGATCAGGTAGCCAGTTTTAACATTTAAACTTTCAGCAATGCACAGCTATATAGGGAGCTAAACAACATTGCCCAGGATGGTTTAGCATAACAATGAGCCTACAGGCAGTGTATATAGGCAGAAAGACCTACCTGGCCATCCGGGCTCACCTCCAGCTCTCAGAGGTCCGGAGGCGGAGTTTTTGGGGGTAGGGGGTGGGGCTTTTTTGACTGTAGGGTGCATGGCTTTCAACAGTAGAGGCGGGGATTTTTGTGGTCCAGGGCGGAGCTCTCAGAAGTCCAGGAGAGGTGGGGCGGGGCAGGGCAGGGTCAGAGCGTCAGTGGAGCTCCCTGCCCCTCCCCTCCCTGCTGACAGAGCCTCCCTCAGCCTAAGCCGAGCCCTATCCTAAGCCGAGCCTAAGCTATCTGATAGAACACCAGCGCCGCGCTCCAGCAGGCTGGCCACAGCGCCGGAAGCTGTATTAACCCGGGAGGACAGGGGTTTTCATGTGGGGTGGGGGCGGCTTTTCTTCCGCTGCAAACTGAGCCGCTCATGGGGCCCCCATGACGTCAAGCCCTCGGTCGGTGCCCGAATTGTCAGTTCGCCCCTGGTCCAGGGTACACAGAGGAGGAATCCATCCCTTCTAATCTAACCCATGTATCCTCTGTGTAATCTCGATATGTCTCTGGGCCTCCATCCCTTCTAATTGAACCCATGTGTCCTCTGTGTACCCTGGATATGTCTCCGGCCTTCATCCCTTCTAATCTAAGCCATGTCTAATCTAACACTGATGTAAAGGGCAAAGCTGCAGACCCTGATGTAAGTGGGAACTCTGATGTAAATAGGAATGCATTGGACTCTGATATAAGGTGGTCTCTGGTGAACAGAGCACCCCTTACATCAGTGTTCCCCCTTAGATCATGCTCTCCAGCATTCCCCTTTACGTCAGAGTTCCCCTGCACTGTAAGGGGGGATCCTGCAGACTCTGATGTAAAGGGGAGACTTCTCTCCAGGATCTAATCACCTGCTTCAAAACCCCCCATTCGAATCCATGCATCCGGCGTCCTGCATGGGGGCCGGACGCATGGCTAAGGGAGGCGGCACCCATGCGGCCTTAATAGATGGGCCCCTGCCCCTGCCAGAATGACTGAATCCCATGCACTTGTGCAAGATGAAGTCATCTCCCAGCAGCCAATCAAGATTCCAAAAACCTGGTGTCCAGGGAGAAGATGACAACATTGGACGAGGGATTAACCGCTCCATTGCTGGAAGGTGGAGGTGAGAATACTGGGGGGGGGTTATTATCTGCTTTAACTCAGAAAAGCATCTCCTATTGCTCTCAGCCTCCTCCTAGCCCCCAAATGCCTTTTTTTTCCCGCTGTGATCTGACTTCCTCTTAGATGGTGGCTATATTTATTCTCTATGGTCCCACTGGATGTAGGGCTGTAGCCACCCTCTCTTCCTTGCTCTTGGGATGGACTGTGGAATAAGTAGAGCAGTGCATATAAATGCAACTATCGTGCACTGCTCGTTCTGAACAAACAGAAGTTAAAAGGAGAGGTTCAAGAGCTCACAGAGGTTGTTACTAGGAGGCAAGAAACCATTTAATGAAAAATAAGAATACAGGGCCGTTAAGATTATTTTTGGAGTGTAATGCCCCGTACACACAGTCGGACATTGATCGGACACTCCGACAACAAAATCCTAGGATTTTTTCCGACGGATGTTGGCTCAAACTTGTCTTGCATACACACAAAGTTGTCGGAAAATCTGATCATTCTGAACTCGGTGACATAAAACACGTACGTCAGGACTATAAACGGGGCAGTAGCCAATAGCTTTCATCTTTTTATTTATCCTGAGCATGCATGGCACTTTGTACGTCGGATTTGTGTACACACAATCGCAAATTCCGACAACGGATTTTGTTGTCGGAAAATTTTATAGCCTGCTCTCAAACTTTGTGTGTCGGAAAATCCGATGGAAAATGTATGATGGAGCCTACACACGGTCGGAATTTCCGACAACAAGGTCCTATCACACATTTTCCGTCGGAAAATCCGACCGTGTGTACGGGGCATTACAGTTTCATTTA